>NC_092383.1:99033603-99218636 GCF_030028105.1 Mobula birostris | reverse complement strand
GCTGTTGATGGAACAGCACAACTGCACCAAGAAAGCTACATCAGGAATCTTCAGACAATCCACATGGAATCCCCACGTGTCACACAGTGGGACGCACCCCTCAGTGAAGCTGAAGCGGAGCAACTTGAGCCAAAGATAGGTCAGATTCTATGGATGGCAAGGCAGGGCAGACCTGATATCATGTTTGATGCTTGCAAACTTGACATCCAGCACAAAAAAATGCCACAGTACAAACTTTAGATGAGGCAGACAAGATAGTGTGCAGAATTCAATCTGAAAAAAGTAGTTTTGCAGTTTCAACAGCTTGGAAAAGATAGCTCGCTGAGGCTCCTTATCTTCGGTGATGCCTCACATGGTAATGTCCCTGATGGAAGGACTCCATTTTATTGTACTGCTGGGAGAAGAGAGAAGATTTTCACCTCTCTGTTGGCAATCAAAAAGGATCTGAGGGGTTGTATGGAGTACGCAGGCAGGAGAAACCCTTGCAATGTCTGAAGGTATTGACAATACTGTTTTTCTGGCCACACTCTATTCCGAGCTTTTCCATGGTGACCCAAAGGACAGTCAACAAATAACTTGTGTCACAAACAACTGGTCTTTGGTTGATGCCATCAAATCCACCAAGTCAGTTACAGAGGAGAGGCTTCATCTAGTGATAAGATCTTGTCCAAGCACAGAAAATTTATCATGTGCTGTGGTCAACTAGAAAGGAACAACTAGCTGACAGTCTGACAGAGAAGGGAGCTCCAGCTCTTGTGCTGCTAAAGGCCTTTCGTGAAGGCATTTGGTACCTTAAGAACTGTATCAACGTCAAGAGTTAGAACCAATCCCCATATCCTAATGGACATTTGAGTTGATATATATATGTATTTTTTTATTTTTGTAGTACTGTGAAAGCATTAAGTGAGGGTATAGGGAATCTTAAGAAATTTATTAAACCTAACAAGAAGAGTTAAAAGTAATACATCTAAACCAATGGACATTTAAGATTATTTTATGTACATAAAGAGGATGGGAGATTGTTGAGTTATGTTCATTTGGGTTATGTCGACATTTAGTTATGATGTTCACTTTCCCTGTTATGGGCATGTGCATGAAAGTGGTGGGAGGATGGTTGGTAAGAAAATGGCAGCCTAGTGTACAAAATTTGAACGGAGAGAGTAAAGTTGAAGAAGCAAAAGAAAATCTTGCCTTTGTTGTTTGAGTGTTAATGAGAACCTCGCCATGTAGTGGTACTAGGTGTCCATGGATTTAGGTTCCACACACAACCTGATGCAGCTACATACAAAGGTGATTAACAGGATGAGGGTGACATTAGGTATGGATTTGCTCCCATTGTCCAGGGAGTTGTGCGTTGTGACCCATCTGACCCACTCCATCTTCAATCCCCAGATGAACCTGAAGATGTCTCGGGTGATTCCCAAGCTGGAGAAGGGGATAGAAGGGCCACACCTGCACCTAGTACTGCAGTGGAGAGCTGATGGCCAGGTTCTTCCCAGTTATCCAGAGGGAAATCCCAATTTTTGATCCCCAGCACCTTCATGTAATTGGACCGGACAGATAAAAGGACACTGGGTGGGTTGGGCCAGTTGCCGAAGAGCGTGGCTTCCCTGATGGCAATTCAGACTGGTTGCAGATCTATCTATGGACTGGCCTCCGATCCGAGCAGGAGACATTGACATCGACCATGTACAGGGAGGTTTTCACCTGGGTCCCCCCCCATTGCCCAGCAGCATCACCCCTCTTATGCTCTCGTCCTTCGACAAAGAGTTCTATACAGCACACAGACAAGGCAGGGGAGAGAGGGCAGCCCTGCCTGACTCTAGACTTGAAGGGGAAGCTATCTCCCAACCATTGATTTGGACTGCAATATAGATCTCTGTGGAGAGCTGCTGGATCCAATTTCTGATTCCCTCCCCAAAACCCATTTTGGAGCGTCCATCATACGTATACCTGTGTAGCATGCTGTCAAAGGCTTTTTCCTGCTCCGAAGATGACCAGCCGGGCATCCACTCCTCTGACCTGCGTGCAGGCGATGGTATCCGTGAGCAGCACCAGGCTGTCAAAGAGCTTCCTGCCAGGTACAGCATAGGTTTGGTCCAGGTGGGTCACCTGTCCTACAACAGACCTGACTCTGTTGGCAGTGGCCTTGGATAGCATACTGTAATCTACATTCAGCAGTGAAATGGGTCTCCAAATACTGATGTCATCTCTCTCCCGCTTCTACTTGTAGACGAGGGTAAGGATGCCCTTCCTCATGGAGTGTGACATGCTGCCAGCCAGAAGCATAGCATTGTACACTTCCAGTAGGTCTGGAATGAGGACATGCTTGTCTGAGACCGATCTGAGGGGGGAAAACAGTGCTGTGGAATTGTAAATCTCTCAGCTCAGGGCGCAGTGCGGAAGGTAGAACTGGCCCAAACCAGCTAGAATACCCCTTCAACCAAATGGCCTCCCCTCTACTCCCTTCTTCACAGCGGCCAGTGTATCTCCGGACCCCCCCACGTCTCAGTGACAACCCTCACTCTGCCCACATCGATGATGCTGTTCTCTCTGCCTCATGCTCCACATGAACCAGCTGGACGTGCCCCAAAGTCCCAGCTGCCTGTACCTGACCCAAGCCTCCTGCTTTTCAACCAGAGCATCAATAATTTTCGTCTCCCTCGGTTCCCCCAGTAATGCCCGCCTTGCCTTTCAGTGCAGATCTCCAGGTCCCACTGTTCAAAGCCTCCCTTTGCCCACAAACAATCTATTTTGCGGGGGAGGGGGATACTGGTGGGATTAACCCTCTCACCCCGGACCGGACGCCCCGTCCCCGAGCACACGGGACCAATTCCCCGGCTGAGTGCGAACGTCCCGTCGCCATCCCCAGGAGAAGCGCGCAGAGTCTCGGCGACACTGCCGTAAAGCAGCGACGCGTTTTCCAGGGGAACGGTTGCCAGGCAACGAGAGCGGCTGCGGGAAATGCAGGTGAAACTTCGAGAGATAGACAGAGGGAGGAGGGGAGATGGAGAAAGGGAGGGAGGGAGGGAGGAGGGGAGATGGAGGGAGGAGGGGAGATGGAGGGAGGAGGGGAGATGGAGGGAGGAAGGGAGGAGGGGAGATGGAGGGAGGAAGGGAGGAGGGGAGATGGAGGGAGGAGGGGAGATGGAGGGATGGAGGGATGGAGGGATGGAGGGATGGAGGGAGGGAGGGAGGGAGGGAGGGAGGGAGGAGGGGAGATGGAGGGAGGGAGGGAGGGAGGGGAGATGGAGAAAGGGAGGGAGGGAGGAGGGGAGATGGAGAAAGGGAGGGAGGGAGGGAGGGAGGGAGGGAGGAGGGGAGATGGAGAAAGGGAGGGAGGGAGGGAGGAGGGGAGATGGAGAAAGGGAGGGAGGGAGGGAGGGAGGGAGGAGGGGAGATGGAGAAAGGGAGGGAGGGAGGGAGGGAGGAGGGGAGATGGAGAAAGGGAGGGAGGGAGGGAGGGAGGAGGGGAGATGGAGAAAGGGAGGGAGGGAGGGAGGAGGGGAGATGGAGAAAGGGAGGGAGGGAGGAGGGGAGATGGCGAAAGGGAGGGAGGGAGGAGGGGAGATGGAGAAAGGGAGGGGGGAGGGGAGATGGAGAAAGGGAGAGAGGGGGGAGGGAGGGAGAGAGAGGGAGGGAGGGAGGGAGGGAGAGAGAGGGAGGGAGGGAGGGGGGAGAGAGGGAGGGAGGGAGGGGGGAGAGAGGGAGGGAGGGAGGGGGGAGAGAGGGAGGGAGGGAGGGGGGAGAGAGGGAGGGAGGGAGGGAGGGGGGAGAGAGGGAGAGAGAGAGGGAGGGGGAGAAAGGGAGAGGGGAGAAAGGGAGAGGGGAGAAAGGGAGGAGGGAGGGAGGGGAGGAGAGAGGGAGGGAGGGGAGGAGGGAGGGAGGGAGGGGGGAGAAAGGGAGGGAGGGGGAAGGGGGGAGAAAGGGAGGGAGGGGGAGAGAAAGGGAGGGAGGAGGGGAGATGGAGAAAGGGAGGGGGGAGGGGAGATGGAGAAAGGGAGGGGGAGGGGAGAGAGGGGGGAGAGAGGGGGAGAGAGGGGGGAGAGAGGAGAGAGGGAGGGAGGGGGAGGGGGAGAGAGGGAGGGAGAGAGAGGGAGGGAGGGGGAGGGGGAGAGAGGGAGGGAGGGGGAGAGAGGGAGGGAGGGGGAGAGAGGGAGGGAGGGGGAGAAAGGGAGAGAGAGAGGGAGGAGGAGAAAGGGAGAGGGGAGAAAGGGAGGGAGGGGGGAGAGAGGGAGGGAGGGAGGGGGGAGAGAGGGAGGGAGGGGGAGGGGGAGAGAGGGAGGGAGGGGGGAGAAAGGGAGAGAGGGAGGGAGGGGGGAGAGAGGGAGGGAGGGGGGAGAGAGGGAGGGAGGGGGGAGAAAGGGAGAGAGAGAGGGAGGGGGAGAAAGGGAGAGGGGAGAAAGGGAGGAGGGAGGGAGGGAGGGGGGAGAAAGGGAGGAGGGAGGGAGGGGGGAGAAAGGGAGGGAGGGGGAGAGAAAGGGAGGGAGGAGGGGGGAGAAAAGGGGGGAGAAAGGGAGGGAGGGAGCGGGGAGAAAGGGAGGGAGGGAGAGGGGAGAAGGGAGGGAGGGGAGAAAGGGAGGGAAGGAAGGAGGGGAGAAAGGGAGGGAGGGAGGAACAGATGGAGAGAGAGAGGGAGCAGGAGAGGGAGGGAGGGGATGGAGAGAGGGAGGGAGGGAGGGGGAGGGGAATGGAGAGAAGGAGGGAGGGGGATGGAGGGAGGGGAGAGAGGGAGGGGGGATGGAGGGAGGGAGGGGAGGGGAGATGGAGAGAGGGAGGGAGGGGATGGAGGGAGGGAGGGGGAGGGGGATGGAGAGAGGGAGGGAGTGGAGAGAAGGAGGGAGGGGAGGGAGAGGAGAGAGGGGGATGGAGAGAGGGAGGGGAGGGGAGATAGAGGGAGGGAGGGGACAGAGGGAGGGGGAGGGAGGGAAGAGAAGGAGGGGGATGGAGAGAGTGATGGAGGGAGGAACAGATGGAGAGAGAGGGAGAGGAGATGGAGAGAGGGAGGGAGGGGGGATGGAGAGAGGGTGGGAGGGAGGGAAGATAGATTAGATTATGAGGACACGCAGTTCTCTTTTATTATCGTTTAGTAATGCATGCATTAAGAAATGATACAATATTCCTCCGGTGTGATATGACAGAAACACAGGACAGACCAAGACTGAAAAACTGACAAAAACCACATAATTATAAACATATAGTTACAACAGTGGAAGCAATACTGTAACTTGATGAAGATCAGTCCATGGGCACGATAAAAAAAGGGAGGGAGGAAGGGAGGGAGGGGGGATGGAGAGGGGGAGCCGGAGATGGGGAGGGAAAGGTGAGATGGAGAGGGTGGGACGGTTCGGGAAGAGGAGGGGAGGGAGAGAGTGGTGGAGTAGAGGGGGAGAAGGAAGTAGGGAGGGGTAGGAAGGGGACAGAGGCAGAGACGGGTGAGAGAGAGAGAGAGATGGAAGGCAGAGAAGGGCAGAGAAGGGCAAGGAAGGGGAGTTAGGGAGGGAGAGAGAGACAGAGAGAGAGGTGGAGGGAGAGAAATGTGAGAGGGAGGGATGGGAGAAGGGGAGGGAGGGAGGGGGAGAGGAGAGGGTGCAGGGGGCAAAAGGGTGAGAAGGGGAGGAGAGAGTGAGGGGAGGAGAAAGAGTGGGGTGTGGAGAGAGAGGGGAGAAGATGGTGAGAGAGGGGGTGAGTGAGGGGAGAGAGGGAGTTGGAGAGAGGAAGAGGGGAGGAAGGAGAAAGAGAGTGAAGGAGGAAGGGTGGGAGAGGAGCGAGAGGGCGGTGGAGGGGGAGAGAGGGAGGGGGGAGTGAGCAGGGGCATGGAGGGGAGAGGGGGTAGTGAGGAGGGAGGTGAGAGGAAGGGCAGAAGGAGTGGAGAAAAAGAGCCGGAGAGAAAGGGGGAGAGAGATGTAGGGATAGAAGGGGAGGGAGGGAGGGAAGAGTAGTAGAGGGGAAGACAGAGAGCAGGAGGGAGGGAGAGAGGGAGGAAGGAGAGAGGGGCAGTGTGGGCTCTGAAGGTTGGAGGGGCAGGGAGAAGGAAGAGATGTGGAATGGAGGGTGAACAGAAGCGTGAGCAACAGGGGATGGGTGGGGAAGTGGTGTTGAAGGAGAAGTGGAGGGATGAAGAGCACTCAGGTGTTGAGATTCGTTGGATGTGAACTGATGGATTGAGTGCTCCGACCAACATGATTGGCTGGACTGATGGTCAACTGGCCAGTGATTGTAATTAATTCAGTGGTCAGCTGTGGGGAAGTCAAACTGTGATTGGAGAATCACAGTGATTAGTCGAATGTTAGGGAGTTGAAAAGAGTTGAGGTTGCAATTGGTTAAATGGTTGGGCATGTGGATTGCTTGATGGCTAGTAATGGTAATTAAATGGATGGCCATGGTCCTGATTGGCTGAATGCCCATCACTGGACAGATGGCCGATGGTTGTGATTGGTCGATGCTGATGACTGGTTGAATGACTGATATTGATTGGCTGAATGCCCATCACTGGACAGATGGCCGATGGTTGTGATTGGTCGATGCTGATGACTGGTTGAATGACTGATATTGATTGGCTGAATGCCCAGCACTGGTTAGATGGCCAATGGTTGTGATTGGTTGAGGATGCTGGTGATAATAAACCTGATTCTGATTGGTTGTACAGACTTGGGCAATGATAATGCCTGAACAAAGTTTCGGAAGAATTCAGTGGGTCAGGAAAAGGGATGATCAGTGTTTCAGATTACTGAGAGTACAGAAGAGTGTTAGTCAGTGTGCAGAGATTTGAGTGAGAGGTGAGGTAGGATCTGGTTGGTGTTGGGGGAGGTGGCAGATAGGGTGATGTGAAGATGGAGACAGGTGGGAGAGGGGGGATGAGGCTGGATATGGGAAAGGGAAGAATAGAATGTGAGAATGAAGTGTTACGTACCCCGTAACTGGGTTGCCAAACCAGCAGAAATAGATCACTCAGTTGGAGTGTGGATTACTGGAACTAAGAAAGTTTTATTAAAGAAATAAGCAACACAGTACTCCAATCAAAAGGATAATAAATACAACAGTTCAGCAATGATAAACACACATGTACACAGAACTAGGATAATAGGATCAATCAAGCTCTAATCGTCGTCTAGGGGTAAATGACCAGTTTCAAAGTGACGCAAAGTTCAGTTCGCAGTAATCGCCGTCGCCGTGGGAGGGAGAGAGAGAGAGTGAATGAATATTCAAATCGGATTTCAAACAGACCTTCGATATTCCTCACAGTCAGCTTTCGGGCGAGCCCTTTGTAATGTCTTCTGAGGTCACTGACTGTGACCCCTCCGTTTCAGATACGATTGTTCCTCTGCAGTGAACCTGGCACCCAGGCAAGGGCGGACACACACCAGGTTCCTGCCAATCGTACCTTTCCACCCTGTGCGTCTATGGCTTGGTCCCGCGACCAGCCCTCCAAAAACTCCCACCGACTTGTGGGAGATGCACCGCTTCCAGGGTCTCATTACCTCGTGGTGTCGTGTGTGTCCTGCCTTAGCGAACCTGTCCCTTTTTATCCCCCTGCTGGGGTATCGCCTGTCCATCACACTTCAAACAGTTCAGGGATCAAACAGGAGCCGATCTTGACAGTTCTGAGATCTTCTCAGTTCTCAGTTCTCCTTCTATTAAACTCTCTCGTCTCTTCATTAACATTTCCAAATGCTGCTCCATTGTCTTCCTTATCTCTCTTTCTCCTGAAGACAGGTGGCAGATCAACTGTTGATCCCACTGGTGCCAGCACAGGACAGTTAACATCTTAGTCTATGTGTACTTTTTGTAACCCTCTTTCGTCACAGAAGCTGGGTGGTTGGGTGGCAGGGGAAAGGGACACAATGTTGCATGAATCTTTAAACTTTCTCCCTCACTCTTTAAACCTATGCCCTACTTTCTAGCACTTCCAACCTGGAATAAAGGTTCTGACCATATCTACATTTCCCTCAGGTCTCTCCTCAGCCTTCAGCATTCCAGAGAGAAAAAAATAAACACAAGTTGGTCCAGGTTCCCCTCATACTGGCATTGGTTTATTCTTGTCACTTGTACAGTGATACAGTGAAAAGCTTGTCTTGCACTCTGTTCATACAGATCAGATCATTACACGGAGCATTGAGGTAGAACAGTAACAATGCAGAATCTCGGGGCTGTCCAGTTTGAGTTTGTACATTCTCCCTGTGACCGTGAGGATCTTCTCCGGTTTTCTCATACATTCCAAAGACATATGGGTTAGCAGCTTAATTAGTCATTGGGTGGCACGGACTTGTTGGGTTGGGAGGGTCTGTTAGCATGCTGTATCGCTAAAATAAAATAAAAGTCTCAAAGTTAGAGAATTTAGATTTAGAAGAATAATTGATTTATAAGCATCATGAACAAAACGGATGACCTTAGAGTGCCCATCAGTATTTGGAGCTATGATGTTGTGGCCATGGCTCAGGGGCAGGAATGGTTACTTTGAGTGCCAGGCTTTAGATGTTTCAGAAAGGACAGGGAGGGAGGCGAAAGAGGTGGGGGAGTGGCACTGTTGATCAGAGATAGTGTCACAGCTGCAGAAAAGGAGGAAGTCATGGAGGGATTGTCTACGGAGTCTGTGTGGGTGGAAGTTAGAAACAGGAAGGGGTCAATAACTCTACTGGGTGTTTTTTATCGACCACCCAATAGTAACAGGGATATTGAGGAGCAGATAGGGAGATAGATTCCAAAAACGTGTAATAATAACAGGGTTGTCATGGTGGCAGATTCTAATTTCCCAAATATTGATTGGCATCTCCCTAGAACAAGGGGTTTAGATGGGGTAGAGTTTGTTAGGTGTGTTCAGGAAGCTTTCCTGACATAATATGTAGATAAGCTGATAAGAGGAGAGACTGTACTTGATCTGGTATTGGGAAATGAACCTGGTCAGATGTTAGGTCTCTCAGTGGGAGAGCAGTTTGGAGATAGTAATCACAATTCTATCTCCTTTACCATAGCGTTGGAGAGGGATAGGAACAGACAAGTTAGGAAAGTGTTTAACTGGAGTACGGGGAAATATGAAGCTATCAGGCAGGAACTTGGAAGCATAAATTGGGAACAGATGTTCTCAGGGAAATGTATGGCAGAAATGTGGCAAATGTTCAGGTGATATTTGCGTGGTGTTCTACATAGGTATGTTCCAATGAGACAGAGAAAGGATGGTAGGATACAGGAACTGAGGTGTACAAAGGCTGTTGAAAATCTAGTCAAAAAGAAAAGAAAAGCTTACGAAAGGTTCAAAAAGCTAGGCGATGATAGAAATCTAGAAGATTATACTGTAAGGCTAACAGGAAGGAGCTTAAGAATAAAATTAGAAGAGCCAGAAGGGGCCATGAGAAGGCCTTGGCGAGTAGGATCAAACCCCAAGGCATTCTGCAAGTATGTTAAAAGCAAGAGGATAAGACGTGAGGGAATAGGACCAATGTGTGACAGTGGAAAAGTGTGTATGGAACCGGAGGAGATTGCAGAGGTATTTCATGAATACTTTACTTCAGTATTCACTACGGAAAAGGATTTTGGCGATTATAGGGATGACTTACAGCAGATTGAAAAGCTTGAGCATGTAGATATTAAGAAAGAAGATGTGCTGGAGCTTTTGGAAAGCATCAAGTTGGTTAACTCTCCGGGACCGGATGAAATGTGCTCCAGGCTGCTGTGGGAGGCGAGGGAGGAGATTGCTGAGCCTCTGGCAATGATCTTTGCATCATCAATGTGGACAGGAGAGGTTCTGGAGGATTGGAGAGTTGCAGATGTTGTTCCATTATTCAAGAAAGGGAGTAGAGATAGCCCAGGAAATTATAGACCAGTGAGTCTTACTTCAGTGGTTGGTAAGTTGATGGAAAAGATCCTGAGAGGCAGGATTTATGAACATTTGGAGAGGCATAATATGATTAGGAATAGTCAGCATGGCTTTGTCAAAGGCAGGTCGTGCTTTACGAGCCTGATTGAATTTTTTGAGGATGTGACTAAACACGTTGATGAAGGTAGAGCAGTAGATGTAGAGTATATAGATTTCAGCAAGGTATTTGATAAGGTATCCCATGCAAGGCTCATTGGGAAAGTAAGGAGGCGTGGGATCCAAGGGACAATGCTTTGTGGATCCAGAACTGGCTTGCCTACAGAAGGTGAAGAGTGGTTGTAGACAGGTCATTTTCTGCATGGAGGTTGGTCACCAGTGGTGTGCCTCAGGGATCTGTACTGGGAGCCCTACACTTCCTGATTTTTATAAATGACCTGGATGAGGAAGTGGAGGGATGGGTTAGTAAATTTGCTGATGAGACAAAGGTCGGGTGTGTTGTGGATAGTGTATGGAGGGCTGTCAGAGGTTACAGCGGGACATCAATAGGATGCAAAACTGGGCTGAGAAGTGGCAGATGGAGTTCAATTAAGATAAGTGTGAGGTGGTTCATTTTGGTAGGTCAAATATGATGGCAGAATGTGGTATTAATGGTAAGACTCTTGGCAGTGTGGAGGATCAGAGGGATCTTGGGGTCCGAGTTCATAGGACACTCAAAGCTGCTGCGCAGGTTGACTCTGTGGATAAGAAGGCATATGATGTATTGGCCTTCATCACTGTGGGATTGAGTGTAACACAGTGTTACACTAGTAACACTGGTCAGAACCCAGTTGCAGTACTGTGCTCAGTTCTGGTCACCTCACAACAGGAAGGATGTGGAAACTGTAGAAAGGGTACAAAGGAGATTTACAAGGATGTTGCCTGGATTGGCAAGCATGCCTTATGAGAATAGGTTGAGTGAACTTGGTCTTTTTGCCCTGGAGCAACGGAAGATGAGAGGTGACCTGATAGAGGTGTATAAGATGATGAGAGGCATTGATTGTGTGGATAGTCAGAGTCTTTTTCCCAGGGCTGAAATTGTTATCGTGAGAGGGCACAGTTTTAAGGTGCCTGGAAGTAGCTAGAGAGGAGATGTCACGGGTAAGTTTTTTAACGCAGAAGGTGGTGAGTACGTGGAATGGGCTGCCGGCGATGGTGGTGGAGGTGGAAACGATAGGATCTTTTAAGAGACTCCTGGACAGGTACATGGAGCTTCGAAAAATAGAGGGCTATGGGTAACCCTCGGTGATTTCTAAAGTAAGTACATGTTCGGCACAGCATTGTGGGCCAGAGGGCCTGTATTGTGCTGTAGATTTTCTATGTTTCTATAACAGAAGTAACACGTTATCTGCAGGGATCAGCTCGTGCGTTGTCACACTTCAGCACCATCAACATCCAGGTGAACCTCTTCTGCACCCTCTCCAAAGCATCCACATCCTGTAACAGGGTGTCAGAACGGCACACAATACACGTATACAGCCTAGTCAAAGCTTTATACAACTTGCACCATTAGAATGGAAACAGAAGAGCCTGCAGGTGTTGGAAATCTGGGACTGCGTACACAATGCTGGAGGAACTCAGCAGGCCAGGCAACATCTATGAAGGGGAATAAACAGTCAACATTTCAGGCTGAGACCCTTCATCTGAACTGGAAAGTGATATATACTAAAAGCGATAGGAGGAAGATGGAGAGGACGGTAGACCATTGAATGTGTCGGTGATGAGCAGGTCAAGAGGCTGGTGGGGAGTAGAGGTGGGATGATACAGGGTGATCAGATATGGAAAAAAAAGGGACGGGGTGAGCAGTTACTGGAAGTTAGAGGGAATGATGCGCACGGTGCGCTGTTGGAGATGAGCAGAACACAATATGAGGTGCTGCTTTGCTAATCTGTGTCTGGCCTCTATGTGGCAGTAGAGAGCATCTGTCCCTGTGGGAATGGGAAGTGTAACTGAGTGGTCAATCACTACTGTAGCGTGCCGTATCACTAAAATAAAATAAAAGTGGGAATGTGGGAAATTACAACCAGTAAGGCGGATGAATGTACTCACCAATGTAGAAGAGGCTGTGTGAGAGCAGTGGGCACAGTAAATCATATTTTAATATGTAATATATATTTTGATAAATTAACCATTTAATTGCATCCGGTGCTCCTTCCCTTTATTTTATGGTCCACTGTTTATTCCCCTTCATAGATGTTGCCTGGCCTGCAGGTCCACTGTCCTGTCTTATCGGATTCCACCTTGTCAGCCCTTTGTTCCTTCCTCCCATCAGCTCGCAACTTTAGACATCATCCCTACTCTCCGTCCCCCACCTCACCTGGATCCGCCATCTGCTGCTCGTGTCTTCTCCATCCCTTCCCTCTACTTTTTTATGCTGACCATCTCCGCAGTCATGATGGGTCTCAACCTGAAATCAACACTCTCTGAAGAGCTCATCCAGCACTTATAGAGTCAACACATAAACTGGCCCTTCGGCCCATCTAGTCCATGCCAAACCATTTAAACTGCTCTCCATACCCCTGCCATCCCTGTACCTATCCAAACTGCTATTAAACACTGAAATGAAGCTGGCATGCACCACTTGTGCTGGCAGCTGGTTGCACACTGTCACTGCCCTGAGTGAAGAAGTTTCCGCTCGCATACCACGTCAACCTTACACCTTTATTCACTGTGTGTTGCAATTGGATTTTTAGCTTAATGCCCCAACCAACCAATGCTGTAAGCCAATTTTACCACCTCTCCATCTGTTGCTATTTAATAATTAATTGGTTTACTATTGGCATGTACTGAGGTGCAGTGACATTTTTGTTTTGTATGCTATCCATGGTTCATTTCATTACATCAGTGCGTGATATAGTATGAGTGAAAACAAGAACAGAATGCAGAATAAAGTGTTGCAGTTCCAGAAAAAGTGCAGTGCAGGCTGACAATAACTTGCGAGGGCCATAACGCAGCAGATGGTGAGGTCAAGAATAGCCTAGCATACCAAGGAAGTAGAAGCCACCCTTGAGCCCGGTGGTACGTACTATCAGGCTTTTACGTCTTCTGCCCAGTGGGACCGGGGAGGAGAGAGGATGTTCAGGGTCATATTGGCAGAGAGGTATAGAAAGAGTCATATGCAGAGTGGTTGCTATGCCAAGTCTTGATGCCTCGAGATAGGATGCTTTCTAGAAAAAATGGTGAGGGTCATTGGGTATCTGCCAAGTGTATTCAGCCTCATAAGGAAGAGGAGAAGCTGGTGAGTTTTCAACAAGCAATGGAATTTCACCACAACTTCCCTCTGCACATCAAAGTTCCTGTCATACGCAGTGTACTTCGCTCCAGGATCAAATGTAAAAGCAAAGTGTTATCATTTCAGAGGACCTGTCCAGAATATAAGTACAATTAGAAAGAAAGCATCTCTACTTCCTTAGGAGTTTGCGAAAATTCGGCATGACATCTAACACTTTGATAAACTGCTATAGATGTGCAGTGAGTATATAGACTGGCTGCATCACAGCCTGGTATGGAAACACCAACGCCCTTGAACAGACAATCCTACAAAAGGTAGTGGATACAGCCCAGTCCATCACAGGTAAAGGCCTCCCCATTTCTGAGCATATTTAAATGAAATGTCACAGGAAAGCAGCATCCATCATCAGGGATGCCCACCACCAAGAATATTCTCTCATCTTGTTGTTGCCATGAGGAAGAAGGTACAGCAGCCTCAGGACTCACTCCACCACGTTCAGGAACAGTTATAACTCCTCAACCATCAGGCTCTTGAACCAAGGAGGATAACTTCACTTGCCCCATCACTGAACTGTTTCCACAACCTGTGGAGTCACCTTCAAGGACATGTCATCTCATGTTCTTGCTATTTATTGCTTATTTATTTGTAATTATTATGATTTATTTCTTCTGTTATTTGCAGAGTTTGTCTTCTTTTTCACACTGGTTGAATGCACAAGTTGAGTTGAATTGAATTGTATTGCATTGTCTTTATTTCTTACATCCTTCATAAACACGAGGAGTAAAAATCTTTACGTTACATCTCTGTCTAAACGTGCAATGTGCAATTTACGAGGGACAATTGATAAGTTTGTGGCCTAAGGTAGAAGGAGTCAATTTTAGAAAACCTAGCACATTTAGTTTTCAACATAGTCCCCTCCTTTATTTACACTTAGTCCAGCAGTTGTGGAGCGTACGGATCTTGGACCTCCAGAAAGTGTCCACAGTAGGGGTAATTGGTAAGGTAGAAGGAGATGAGTTATACAGCTCTCATTACATGCACATGCAGTTCAACTCTTTGAATGATTATGCAGAAAATTTGAGGTTAATAACTCATCTCCTTCTACCTTAGGCCACGAACTTATCAATCACCCCTCGTATAGTAATTTATAATAAATAGTATGTACCGCAGGACAGTCAATATAACATAGAAATACAATTGTACCAGCATGATTTTATCAGCCTGATGGCCTGGTGGAAGAAGCTGTCCCGGAGCCTGTTGGTCCTGGCTTTTATGCTGTGGTACCATTTCCTAGATGGTAGCAGCTGGAACAGTTTGTGGCTGGGGTGACTCGGTCCCCAATGATCCTACGGGCCCTTTTTACACACCTGTCTTTGTAAATGTCCTGGATAGTGGGAAGTTCACATCTGCAGAGTCCTGCGATTGAGGGAGGTACAGTTCCCATACCAGGCAGTGATGCAGCCAGTCAGGATGCTCTCAATTGTGCCCCTGTAAAAAGTTCTGAGGATTTGGGGGCCCATGCCAAACTTCTTCACTGAGTTGAAAGAGGCGCTTTTGTGCTTTTTTCACCCCACAGCCAGTGTGTACAGACCACGTGAGATCCTCGGTGATGTGGATGCTGAGGAACTTAAAGCTATTCACCCTCTCAACTCCAGATGTCAGTAGGGTTTGTTAGCCTGTCTCCATTCCTCCTGTAGTCCACACAACCAGCTCCTTTGTTTTTGCAACATCGGAGGAGAGATTGTTTTCTTGACACCACTGTGTCAGGGTGATGACTTCTTCTCTGTAGGCTGCCTCATTATTATTTGAGATAAGGCCAATCGGTGTAGTGTCGTCAGCTAATTTAATTAGCAGATTGGAGCTGTGGGTGGCGACACAGTCATGGGTGTACAGAGAGTAAAGGAGGGGCTTAGGACACAGCCCAGAGGGGCACCTGTGTTGAGGGTCAGAAGGGCAGAGGTGAGGGAGCCCACTCTTACCACCTGCTGGTGACCTGACTGTAAATCCAGGATCCAGCTGCACGAGGCAGGGTGAAGGCCAAGGTCTCTGAGCTTCTTGCTGAGACTGGAGGGAATTACGGTGTTGAATGATGAACTGTAGTCCAAGAACAGCATTCTCACATAAGCATCCTTCTGTGAGGCCTTTCATTAATTCTATTATTTTCATTGGATTTATTGAGAATGCCCACAAAAAATGAATCTCAGGGATGTATATGGTGACATACTATGTACTTTGATAATAAATTTACTGTGAACTTTAATCAAAAGTACATCTCATACTTGCCTAGATCAAATTCCATCTTTCAGTTCTCTGTCCAAATTTCCAACTGCTCTATGTTTTTTGACAAACTATTTATTCATATGCTTGCCTGGTCTGTGCTTGGCCTCACTGTGTAGAAGAGGCCACTTCGGGAGCCCCAAATGCAGCAGGCAAGGTTGGAGGAGGTATATGTGAATCTGTGCATCGCTTGGAAAGTCTAAAGTCGCCAGATAGCATTGAGGAAGGAGGTGTGGAGACACTTGGCATCTCCCATGGGTGCATGGAAAGTACTAGAAGATGGGAAGGGTGGGTGCGGAGAGGTGAGTGAATGAAGAGAGGAGAGTGCCCAGGGAAAGCAGAAAGGGGTGGAGAGGGGGAGGTGTAACTGGTGGTGGGATCATATTGCAGCTGGTGAAAATATGGAAGTGGATGTGCTGGAAGTGAAGGCTGGTGGAGTGAAAGGTGAGGACCAGGAACTCTATCTCTGTTCTGTCTGGGCTGGTGGGGGTGAGAGCAGATCTGCAGGAAGCAGAGGAAACGTGGGCGAGTGCACTACCAGTTATGGCAGAGACAGGGAGCACCACGTTCCGAAGGAGGATATTCCTGGAGCAGAAAGCCTCGATCTGAGGGCAGATACAGTGGATGGCATCTATGCAGGATGGAAGTGTAATGGAGGAACCTCTGGGTTTGTAGTAGGTATTGGTGGATAGTTTTTTTCATGTCATGGAGGCCAGGAGATCCAGGAAAGGAAGAGAGGTGGCCGAAATAGTGCAAGTAAAACTGAGAATGCCCATTGATGCTGAATGGTTGGGCTGCCCAGTGGTCCACATTGGCTGTAGATGGCTCCTTCCCTGGTCAGTGACACTGTTCTCTCTTCCCTCTCTGTTGCAGGGCGGAGCGGGAGCGGAGGGGCCTGAGGTCCACTGGAGCTGGAAGAAGACGGGCTCCTCTGTGCTCCTGGCCCGAGCCTTCCACAGTGCGGACCTGGTGGGAGACAGGCTGGTGGTCTACGGAGGGATGCGGTCAACAGAGCCCCGGGAAGGGCCGCTGGGTGATGCGGTGATCCTGGGGGCGGGCTCATTGGCAGTGGAGGGGGTGGTGTCGGGCGGGCCAGCCCGCAGCCACCATGGCACCGCCGTGCTGCAGGAGCGCTGGTTGCTGGTGGTGGGGGGGTGGGACGGCAAGAGGCGGCTGGCTGGGCTCCAGGCCCTCGACCTGGCTGGGTATGAGACCGAGCCCGGCTTCTGGAGCCAGCTGAAGCAGGAGCAGCGCAGCCAGGCACCCGTGGGGCTGAGTGGCCATAGTGTCACCAAGCTGAGCGAGCAGCGGCTCTGGGTGGTGGGACGCGAGGGAGGGGTCCGCACCCAGAGGAGGTTTGCCAGCATCTTCCAGCTTCAAGTGGACATGCAGCATGGACACTACCGGTGAGTCAGTCAGACACTGGCCTGAGCATTCTCAACCTTTCCTATCCACGTACTTGTCCAAGTGCCTTTTAAATGCTGTTAACTTACCCGCCTCAACACAGCCCCCGGCAGCTTGTTCTGTATGCTGGCCAGCCTCTGGGTGAAAAAGTTGCCTCAGGTTCCTATTAAATCTCTGTCCTCTGCTTCTTGGTTCTCCAACTGTGTGAAAAAGGCCATGCACATTCACCCTATCTATACCTCTGTAAGGTCATCTTTCATTCTCCTACGCTCCAGTGAAAACAGTCCTTACCTGCTCAGCCTCTCTGCATCCCAGCAGGGTCTGCAGAAACCTCCCCTGCACTCTTTCCAGCTTAATGGCATCTTTCCTACAGCAAGTGAATGACACACGGTATTCCAGATGCAGGCTCACCGACGTCCTGTGCAACGGTAACATATCTCAGCTTCTGCTCTCAGTGCTGTAACTGATGAAGGCCAACATGACGGAAGCCCTTTTCACCACCCTTTCTGTAACTCCACTTTCAGGGAAATATGCACTTGTATTCCTGGATCCCTCTGTTCCACAACACTCCCCAGGGCCCTATAGTTCACGAGGAAATTTCCCTGATCCCTCTGTTCAACAACACTCCCCAGGGCCCTACCATTCACTAGAAAAGTCCCCTGAATCCCTCTGTTCTACAACACTCCCCAGGGCCCTATAGTTCACGAGGAAATTCCCCTGATCCCTCTGTTCTACCACACTCCTCAGGGCCCTATAGTTCACGAGGAAATTCCCCTGATCCCTATGTTCTACAACACTCCCCAGGGCCCTATCGTTCACTAGAAAAGTCCAGCCCTCCTTTGAACAGAGAACATAGAAATCTACAGCACATTACAGGACCTTCAGCCCACAATATTGTGCTGACCATGTAGCCTACTCTAGAAACTGCCTAGAATTTCCCTAGCGCATAGCCCTCTATTTTTCTAAGCTCCATGCACCTATCTTGAGGCTTGCAAAAAGCCCTATTGTATCCGCTTCTACCACCGTCACTGGCAGTGCATTCCACGCACCCACCACTCCCAGTGTGAAAAACTTACCCCCGGCATCCCCTCGGTACCTATTTCCAAGCACTGGGGCTCATACACAAACTTAGATCGTTAGCTCATAGTCATAGTCATACTTTATTAATCCCAAGGGAAATTGGTTTTCGTTACAGTTGCTCCATAAATAATAAATAGTAATAGAACCATAAATAGCTAAATAGTAATATGTAAATTATGCCAGGAAATTATGAAATTAGTCCAGGACCAGCCTATTCGCTCAAGGTGTCTGACCCTCCAAGGGAAGAGTTGTAAAGTTTGATGGCCACAGGCAGGAATGACTTCCTATGACGCTCTGTGCTGCATCTCGGTGGAATGAGTCTCTGGCTGAGTGTACTCCTGTGCCCACCCAGTACATTATGTAGTGGATGGGAGACATTTGACCAAGATGGCATGCAACTTAGACAGCATCCTCTTTTCAGACACCACCGTCAGAGAGTACAGTTCCATCCCCACAACATCACTGGCCTTACGAATGAGTTTGTTGATTCTGTTGGTGTCTGCTACCCTCAGCCTGCTGCCCCAGCACACAACAGCAAACATGATAGCACTGGCCACCACAGACTCATAGAACATCCTCAGCATCGTCCAGCAGATCTTAAAGGACCTCAGTCTCTTCAGGAAATAGAGACGGCTCTGGCCCTTCTTGTAGGCAGCCTCAGTGTTCTTTGACCAATCCAGTTTATTGTCAATTCGTATCCCCAGGTATACGTAATCCTCCACCATGTCCACACTGACCCCCTGGATTGAAACAGGGGTCGCCGGTACCTTTGCTCTCCTCAGGTCCACCACCAGCTCCTTAGTCTTTTTCACATTAAGCTGCAGATAATTCTGCTCACACTATGTGACAAAGTTTCCTACCGTAGCCCTGTACTTAGCCTCATCTCCCTTGCTGATGCATCCAACTATGGAGCCATCTGAAAACTTCTGAAGATGACAAGACTACCTCTGCTAACAGCCATGTGGCCCAGTGCTGAGGCCACCTTTCGTACGTAATGTATGTCTAGCGTTGGTATGATTTGGAGTTCAATTAAACAGGAACATTGTGATGTTCCAATTAAAGGAACCTCGGTTTGAGTGAATGCTGTGTAAATACTGCCCATAGAGTTATCAGTAGTCCAGAAATGACAGATTGCACACCAACATAAAACTATAAAGAAAGTATATTTACCAAATTTCAACTTTATCAAACAGCTAACAGAGAAACAAAAAGAAAAAAAGGGCCTATTACAGTTACACATAAACGTTGGAGCTCATTTCCGTAGTAGCTGTGAGTATTGCTTTACTCACAGCGCTGAATTCCCATCACCAAGCACAGGCAGAACGTCCCTTCTTGAAATTCTCTGCCTTGTGAAGCACTCCTTGCAATCGGGTCTTCCCTGGTGCTGTTCTGTCCATGCCCCCCCCCCCCAAAAAGACCTCAAACCAGACTACTGTCCTTCAGAAATCTTACCCAGCCCAGCTCTCCAGAACCTCCTCACCATCCCACAATCCTGATTAGCTGACATTCTTAACTTGGACAGTGTGACTCCTTATCTTTTACCAGCAGGACAGACTGTTTTTACAGAAACTGCTAAAATAAAATACCTCACAGCGCAGCAATAGAAATCTTAACCAGGACATTATACACATCTCCACTATTAGACACCACCTGCTTTTCATGCCATCCACATCTTGCGAATCATGCTTTGTAGATTCCCATTCGAGTGGTGTGGGAGTGTAAGAAGGGAGGGGATAGGGTGGGGTGGAGCCACATCACTTCCCCCATGACATCTTGCAGCGACCATGTGATGGGACTGTGGGCTTTGCGGTCTCTGACTGCCTGTCCCTCCCCAGGTACGAGGAGCAGGCCTCACGCACAGCCTCGCGCTCTGGGCACTCGGCCACCCTGTGTCGGAGAGGGTGCCGAGGGAAGGCCAGCTTTCAGCTGCTGCTATTTGGAGGGCGCAACACACCTGGCTTTGAGGTGGCCGGGCACTGGAAGGAAGGGGTCGTGAAGGTCAGTGATGGCGAAAGGGGTTTGTGAGGGTCAGTGATGGGGAGGGGTTTGTGAGGGTCAGTGATGGGGGAGGGGGTTGTGAGGGTCAGTGATGGGGACGGGGTTTGTGAGAGTCAGTGATGGGGGGAGGGGGTTTGTGAGGGTCAGTGATGGGGGAGGGGTTTGTGAGGGTCAGTGATGGGGAGGGGTTTGTGAGGGTCAGTGATGGGGAGGGGGTTTGTGAGGGTCAGTGATGGGGAGGGGTTTGTGAGGGTCAGTGATAGGGGAGGGGTTTGTGAGGGTCAGTGATGGGGAGGGGTTTGTGAGGGTCGGTGATGGGGAAGGGGGTTTGTGAGGGTCAGTGATGGGGACGGGGTTTGTGAGAGTCAGTGATGGGGGAGGGGTTTGTGAGGGTCAGTGATGGGGAGGGGTTTGTGAGGGTCAGTGATAGGGGAGGGGTTTGTGAGGGTCAGTGATGGGGAGGGGTTTGTGAGGGTCGGTGATGGGGAAGGGGGTTTGTGAGGGTCAGTGATGGGGACGGGGTTTGTGAGAGTCAGTGATGGGGAGGGGGTTTGTGAGGGTCAGTGATGTGGAAGGGGGTCTGTGAGGGTCAGTGATGGGGAGGGGGTTTGTGAGGGTCAGTGATGGGGATGGGGTTTGTGAGGGTCAGTGATGGAGGGGGTTTGTGAGGGTCAGTGATGGGGAGGGGGTTTGTGAGGGTCAGTGATGGGGAGGGGTTTGTGAGGGTCAGTGATGGGGAGGGGGTTTGTGAGGGTCAGTGATGGGGAGGGGGTTTGTGAGGGTCAGTGATGGGGAGGGGTTTGTGAGGGTCAGTGATGGGGAAGGGGTTTGTGTGGGTCAGTGATGGGGAGGGGGTTTGTGAGGGTCAGTGATGGGGAGGGGGTTTGTGAGGGTCAGTGATGGGAGGATTTTGTGAGGGTCAGTGATGGGGAGGGGTTTGTGATGGTCAGTGATCAGGAAGATCAGAGTTGGGAAGGAGGGGATCTTGCTCAGTGATGTTGAGGAGGAAGGATGGAGGGCGTTGTGGTCAGTGAGTAGAGGGGGAAGGGGATGAGGAGGGGTGGGGAAGGGGATGAGGAGGGGTAGGGAAGAGTGATTGGGAAGAAGGTGTGAAGATGGTGGTGGTGGTGGGGGGAATTACCCTGGAAGGGTCAGCAGGGATAAGCAGTGGGAGTAAGGAGCCTGCTGGATTGGATGGAATGGCAGAATGGAGAGGACAGAGTTCTGTGAGGAGACAGGGAATGTGGGAAATAAACAATCCTTAGAATGGAAGTGGAAAGCCGTGATGGAAGTGTGCAAAAGAGTAGGAGGGAGAGAGGAGACGGGAAGGAAAGAAGGGAGAGTGCGGCTCTCGGGAGGGTGGATGACAGGATAGTCCCATTGATACTAACCACCTCTCTGATGCCCCACAGTCCCAGCAACCCTCTCCCCAAGGCTTGGTTGGGAAGTTGAGCTCCCTCATCGCTGACGAGGTGGTGACTCCTGGCAGCCCAACACCTCGCCGACACCACTCCACGGTGCAGGTGGGACCCTTCACCCTGTTGCATGGGGGTGAGTCATTCAACAAGGCCATTGACACAATCTGCAGCGACCTCTACATCTACGACACACGTGAGTGTCAGATATCGTGACAGGGAGCTTCACCGCATGTCTAACCCGTGCCCTGGGAGTGTGTGATGGGACAGTGTAGAGAGTTTCACTCTGACTCGTGCGCTGGAAGTGTGTGATAGGCCAGGGATCACAGTGAGTATTTGATCCCAATCTCTTGTTTCCTCAGGATCTTGTGCCGGGCAGTGGTTCCGGTTCCCCGCCTCTGACGTAGAGCTGAAGAGAGTTGGACATCGGATGGTAGTGCTCGGAGAGCAGCTGTGTGTGATCGGAGGTCTGGGACCAGGCGGCAAGCACTGTCCCCCTGATATTTACACCCTGGACCTCCACTGCTGACTCTGGCTGTGGGAACCCTTTGGTTCAAATAAAGATGCTGTCTGCCCCACTCACGTGGAATGCTTATTGTGTTCTGGGCTCATTTATCCTATGTTTATACACATGGAATCAGGCCATCCAGTCTATCAAGTGCACACTGACCAGCGGCTAACCGTCTGTATTGCTCCCATCGCCAGCACTTGTCAAGGGGACTTTGTGCTCATCTGGACGATGGTTAAATGTCAGTGGTCCAGTTCTCCCACTCTCTCCAGCTGTGTTCCAAGTACTCCCCACACTTCTACTTCTTCATACAGGTGATAAACATGTCCCTCTGAATCCCTCCTCCCATACCCCGAATTTGTGTATCCCAGTTTTACCAACCCTGCAGGGTGTCAAAACTCTGTCAGTCCGCCCTCTGATATTTAATCCTGCTCACACCACACCTTCCCCTTTTGTTCTGTACGCCTCTCCCCAAACCCCACCCCTCCTGCAAGTTGAAGCTTGCTTCATGTCGGCACTGAGCCAGACAGGCAACCCAATCCACACGAACAGCCAAGCACTCAGTGTTTCTCATTGGGCTGAGCAGGAGGGTCACAGAGTCAGACAGGAGGGAAACAGGCCATTAAACTGTCAGTGACTCTGTCCGGCTGTGTGTCACAGGTAGTCGTCACTCTCTGAGTGACAAAGGTACCTACCCCGCTTCCTCCTCACCCTGATCTGTGTCCTTAAATTTCATCTACCTCAGGGTACGGGGAAAATTCCTGCAGTCTGTTCTGTCTCATTTTAAATATCCCAGTCTTACCCCTCCTGACTTCCTCCATTCCTGGGGGAACAGACCCAGCCTCTCCTCAGAAGTGAAATCCAATGTCCCAGGCAACATCTTGGTGAATTCCCCTCTGCACTGTTCAGTGATGATCACATCCTTCCTGTGGCCTGCAGACCAGAACTGCACGCAGTAGTCCAGCTGAGGACTAAGCAAGGTTTTTAGAAATTGAAACAACTTCTTTACTCTTGTACTCCGTGCCATAATAATCACGATCAGTACCCCTCATGCCTGCTTAATGACATTGCCTGCCCGTGCTGTCACCTTCAGGGATCTTTTATCTTGCACAGCAAGGTCCCTGTTTGTCAATACTCCATACAACCTTGTCATTCATGGTCTCTGTCCTACACATCAAACCTCCAACATCTACATTCGAGTCATTGACATGAACTACAAACTGCATGGGTCCCAGCACCTATCCCTGTAGAACACAAATCACCCTCCACCATCTCATTAACAATTCCATTTCCCATTTGACCTGAATCCCATGGGCTCTAATCTAATGGTCCAGTCTCCCCTTCAGGACCTTGTCAAAGGCTTTACTGATCTTACAGACATCAACAATATACTTCATTACCTCAGATAGATTCATTCAAATTAGTAAGCCACGATTTTCCACAAACAGAGCTATGCTGCGTATCCCATATCAATCTGTGCCTTTCCAACTGTAAATGGATCCTGTGTCTCAGATGTTTGGCCCACTGTATGTTCCCTACTCCCCTCTTTGAACAGGAATTGGGGGCACATTTATCATCCTCCAGTTATCCATCTGGCAGCACACTGGCGTTCCGGGAAGGTTTCAAAATCTGCGTGACTCCAGCCATCTCTTTCACCTTCCACAGCAGCTTGGGATAGGGTATGTTCATTCTCCCCATGGAACGTGTGGGATTTCCTCCGGGTGCTCTGGTTTCCCTCCACAGTCCAAACATGTAGTGATTGATAGGTTAATTTGTCATTGTAAATCGTCCTGTGATTAGGCTAGGGTTAAATCAGGAGATGCTGGGTGGCAAGGCTCAAAGGGCCAGTTCCACACCGTATCTCAATAAACAATCCCACCCAGACATCTGTATCTCAATAAACAATCACACCCAGACATCACGTCTCTTTGCTTAGAACTGAACACTTTCATCTTCCTCTCAGCGAGTTTAGCAGTTCCCCTTGTGAATGCCCAAAGTATTCATTTAATCCCTCACCTACACTTTCTGGTTTCATACAGATTGTCCCTAATGGAACTTGCTCTGTTCCTGGGCATTCTTTTGTCCTTAATATACTTCCATCTTCAGACCTGCCAACCCTCTGATTTCTTTTTGCCTCCCTGACTTCCTTTGCAAGTCTCTCCCTACATTTTGTCTCCTCCTGTCATTAGTTCCCTACACCTCCCACATGGTTCCTTTTTCCTCTTTATCCAACCCTCCAAATCACTCTAGATCCAGGTTCTGCACTTGTTATCCTTACAGGATTGCATCAGCCCTCAACTTGCTGCTTTTACTCTGAATGCTTCCCACTGCGTAATGTCACCTTACCTAAAAGTCGGTGCTTCCAGTCTACTATTCTCCGGTCCTATCATTTTGAGAAAATCAGGCTTCCCCCAGTTTAAGCACTTTATTCTATGTCACCTGTTCTATTCAAAAACCACATAGATATACAAAGTTATGGCCATTACTTCCAATTGGTGCTTAGGAGTAGACGAAGAGTGCGAATCACTGCTTCCATCCGACCAGCTACATTGCCCAAGACAAGGTGTAGTGATGCACTTCCCTTGTCTGTCCACCTACATCCGATCTCACAGAGCTGTCTCTGGGTCTTGAACACTCCCTTGTCCGTCTATCTACATCCAATCTCAAAGAGCTGGCTCTGGGTCTTGAACACTCAGTCCCACAGTCCAAAGACTCCCAGGTAATACTTGGGGAAGTGAAATAATGAACGCATGTACTCTACTTCAATATTTTTACTACTTATCAAATTTGTTTGTCTATATGCAAACCAGTACAAGATTTATATTTCTTATGGGAACCATTGTGATAGAACTGATGATGATCAAGCAGGTTTACAAGTAGATGATGGGTGTAACATGACTGTAAGGAAAGACAAGCCAATGATTGGGTACAAATGCAGACAAAGCAAAGAGTTAAATAGTTCCAGAGACAAAATTCAAAAGGACAAAGAATACAGGACTGAAGGTACTTTATTTAAATGCGCATAACATTTGGAGTAAAGTGGACAAACTCATGGTGCAATTAGAGATTGGGCAGTATGACATTGTGGGCATTACTGAGCTGTGGCTGAAAGGCCTTAATTGCGAGCTTATCAAAGGATACTTTGTACTGAAAGGACAGGCAAGAAAGCAAAGGCGATGGTGCGGCTCTGTTGGTAAGAGATGGAATTAAATTTTTAGGAGGTAACAATAGGGTCAGAGAATGTTAATCTTTGTGGATGAAGTGAAGTAATTGCAAGGATGAAAAAAAATTATGGAAATCGTATATCGGCCTTCAAATAGCAGCCAACATGTGACATTGAGATTGCAAAGGGAGCTGGAAACGGCATGTAACAAGGGTAATGTCACAATTGTAATGCAGGACTTCAAAATGCAAGGGGATTGGGAAAATCAGGTTGGTGTCAGATCGCAAAAGCCATTTTTAAGTGCCTACAAGATGGTTTTTTAGAGCAGCTTGTGCTTGAGCCTACTCAGGAAAAGGCTATTGTAGATTGGGTGTTGTGCAATAATCCTGAAAGCTTAAAGTAAAGGAACCCTTAGGAGGCAGTGATCATAAGATGATTGAATTTATACTGCAATTTCAGAGGGAGAAGCATAAGTCACATGTATCAGTATCACAATGGAATAAAGGGAATTCAGAGGCACGAGAGAAGAACTTGTCCAGGTGGATTGGAGGAGGGTACTGGCGAGGATGACTGCAGAGTAGAGATGGCTGAAGTTTCTGAAAATAGTCCAAAAGGTGCAGAATAAATACGTCCCACAGAGGAAGAAGGTTCAAAGTGGCAGGGGTAGGCAACCATGGCTGACAAGGGAGTTTAAGGACTGCATAAAAGCCAAGGAAAGGGCATACAAGGTAGCAAAAGTGAATGGGAAGTTGTATGATTGGGAAGCTTTATATTCCAACAAAAGGTAACTAAAAAAGGTACAATGGAAAAGATGAAACATGAGGACAAACTAGCCAATAATATAAAGCAGGATACCAAAAGCTTTTTCAGTTATATATAAAGGGAGGTGAGAGTTGATACTGGACCTCTGGAAAAATATGCTAGTGAGGTAGTAATGGGGACCAAGAAATGGCAGATGAACTTAAAGGGCACTTTGCATCAGTCTTCACTGTGAAAGACACTGGCAGTGTGCCAGAGTGTCAGGGACTAACAGTGCCATTGCCATTACAAAGGAAAAAGTGCTAGGCAAACTCAAAGGCTTAAGGTGGATAAGTCACCTGGACCAGATAGACTACATCCCAGAGTCCTGAGAGAGATAACAGATGCAGTGGTCATGATCTTTCAAGAATCACTTGATTCTGGCATGGACCGAAAGGACTGGAAGATTGCAAATGTCACTCCGCTCTTTAAGAAGGGAGGAAGGCAAAAGAAAGATAATTATAGGCCAGTTAGCCTAACCTCAGTGGTTGGGAAAGTGTTGGAGTCTATTATTAAGGATGAAGTTTTGGGGTATTTGGAGACACAAGTCAAAGTCAGCATGGTTTCTGTAAAGGGAAATCTGACAAATCTGTTCGAGTTCTTTAAGGAAGTAACTAGCAGGGTAGACAAAGGGGAAGCAGTGGGTGTCATTGATTTGGATTTTCAGAAGGCATTTGTAAGGTGCCACACAAGACTTGTTAACAAGGTAAAATCCTATGGCATTACAGGAAAGATACTGCCATGGGTAGAGGAATGGCTGACAGGCAGGAAGCAGCAAGTGGGAATAAAGGGGGCCTTTTCTGGATGGCTGCCAGTGACTCTGTGTTCCTCAGGTATTGGGACTGCAACTTTTCACATTGTTTGCCAATGATTTAGATAGTGGAATTGATGGCTTTGTGGCAAAATTTGCAAATGATACGGAGCTAGGTGGAGGGGTAGGTAGTGCATAACGAAGCACTAAAAATGTGCAATAAAGTGGCAGATGTAATAGTGTTGGGAAATGTATGAAAATGCATTTTGGTAAAAAGGAATAGTGTGAACTATTATCTAAATGGGGAACAAATTCAAACATCAGCGGTGCAGAGGGAGTCGTGCAAGACTTCCAAGTTTACAGGTTGAGCCTGTGGTAAAAAAAAGACAAATGCATGTTGGCATTCATTTCAAGGGAAACAGAATATAAAAGCAAGGCGATAACGCTGAAGCTTTAAGACACTAGCCTGGCCACACTTGGGAGTATTATAAACAGTTTTGGGCCCCTTATCTCAGAAACAAAGTTTTATCGTTGGGATTGTCCAGAGTAGGTTCACGACGATGATTCCAGGAATGAAGGGGTTAACATGAGGAGGCTTTGGCAGTTTTGGGCCCGTACTCACTGGAATTTAGAATGCATGTGGATCCCATTAAAACCTATGGAATGCTAAATTGAATAGATATCCTCTCCACATCCACTATGTTTCCTCTGGCAGGGGTATCCAGAAGGCAGAGCCTCAAAAATTGAGGGGCAACCCTTTAGAACAGAGGAAAGGATTTTTTCCCCCAGCCAGAAAGTGGTGAAATCTGTGGAATGCTTTGCCACAGATTGCAGTGGAGGCCAAGTCCGTGGGTATATTGAAAGCATTGGTCAGGGCAAAGGATATTGGGAGAAGGCAGGTGTATGGGGTTGAATGGGATCCAGGATCAACCATGATGGAATGGTGGAGCAGACTCCATGGCTGAACGACCCAATTCTGCTCCTGCCTTATATACTTCTTGTAATCGATAGTTTTAAAATGTATTGCGGCCACAAAACTGATTTCATGACATGTTGCCAGCAGTATTAAACTTGATTGCAATTCTGATTCAATAATTGCACGTTTTTAACTGAAAGCACAGCTGTTTCCTCTGCTGATTGTTTGGAGTCTGTAACACAACCCTCGTAAGGTGACCATAGGCCATAGGTGGTGCAGTGGCACCAGCGCTGGATTTTCAGCAGATGGTCCTGGGTTCGAATCCGGCCAGCTCCCAGCTCAGGCAGCAGCAGTATCTGTGTGGAAGAAAGGCCTGACTTCCGTATAGACTCACAACAAGTTGACAAAGCACTCAATGACAAGGTGACCATGTTTAATTTGTTTCAGGATATCCTGAACACAGAAGTAATGCAGGTGCACGGGGCTGACCTGACTAGCAACTCAACGCCCCCTCCTTTTAGAGTAGGAGTTCCCAGGCATTGCTTTTAAATGTCATGGACGAATACCGTTAAGCAACAGGTCCGTGGATTGAGGGTCGGGAATCACAGAGCAATACTGCACAGGAGCAGATCCTTCAGTCCATGTCAAACTAGTCCCATCTGCCCCCACCGGGACCAGAATCCTCCATGCCCCTGCCATCCACGTACTCACCCAAACTTCTCTCAACTGTTGAAATTGAACCTGCGTCCTCCACTTGTTCCATTCTCACAGCACCGAGTCAAGTTCTTCCTCAGGATCCCCTTAAATATTTCACCTTTCATGCTTAACCCATGACTTCTAGTTTCACCTAAACAGTGGAAAAAGACTGCTATCTAATTTTATATCTCTATCTAATCTCCCCTTATTCTCCTATGGTCCAGGGAATAAAGTCCCAACTTACTCAATCTTTCCCTACATCTCAGGTCAAATCCCAATAGCATCCTTGTAGATTTTCTCTGCACTTTCAGATCCTATTGATATCTTTCTTGTAGATTGGTAACCAGAACTGCACATAATTCTCCAAATTCAGCCTCACCAGCATCTTGTACGACTACTGTAAGGAGTTTATATCTCCCCGTGACTATGTGGGTTTACTCACAAAGACGTACCAGTTGGTAGGTTAATTGGTCACTGTAAATAGTCCCATGATTAGGCTAGGATTAAACTGGGTGACTGCTGGGCGGCGCAGCTCGAAGGGCTGGAACCTGTTCTGTGCTGTACGTCAATAATATATTGATTTATGAAGGCCAATGTGCCAAAAGCTCTACAACCATTCACCTGTAACACTTTCAAGGAATTATGGATCTGTACACCTAGATTCCTGTTCTGCTATACTCCTCAGTACCCATTTACTATGCAAGTTTTAACGTGGTTTATCAACCCCAAGTGCAACACCTCACATTTGTCTGCATTAAATTCCAAGTCATTTTTCCAGCTGGTCCAGATCATGCTGCAAGCTTTGATAATCTTCCTTGCATTTCACTACGCCAATTCTGGTCACCTGCTAATTTACTGACCCAGTTTACCACATTATCACCCACATCATTGATACAGATGACAAACGATGGATCCTGCAGCACACCACGAGTCAGAGGCAACCATCGACCACTCTTCGCTGGCTTCTCATGCGAGGTCAACGTGGAAATCTAATTTACTACCTCCACTGCAATTTCAAGAGACCGCAACTTCTCGTTTTGTCTGAACCTGCCATGTGGGACCTTGTCTTTCACATTGCTTCTACCCCAGTCAAAACTTTTACACGCTGGAATAATGCCACTCTTTCAGCTATGTCACAAAGCAAGTCCCACATCATAATTAAAGTTCTGGGTTCACTTGCACCCCTCGACTCCTTGCAAAGGGACAGGTAGCTAAATAGCTGTAATTTAGCAAACTGCTTCCACCTTATTTTAATCTTTCCCCAGCACTGGTAACTCTCCCAGTAAAAACGCTGATCTCACTGTGGCTAAGCTGCAAACTATCCCATTTGTACTGAACTCACTTTCTCCCGAAACGGTTCCCGCGATCTGGAGACCCAAAACCTATCCTCCTGCAGCCACAGATTCACCCGACCTGCCCGATGAGCTCCTGGCACCAGAAGCAATGCAGAGATGACTCTCCCTCTTCTGTTCTGTTAAAGTTTACCGGCAGCTCCATAAACACACAACAGGATCTCAACATCCTCCAATTCCTCTTTCTTCTCCATTACTCTGCCATCAGTGGCTGGGACACCTGAACTCACAAATCCATCTGAACACCATTGCCACGTCTCTCCCTCACCCATCACAAATCCACCTATTCCTTCTACAGAAGTAACCAAGGTAAAGAACTCAAAACATGTTTCCCCGTGTCTCTTGGATCTCTCAGTCAGGGCCTCTCCAACAGACACTGACCACCAGATGCGGGTTAATGCCCAGGGTGACGGAAGCCCAATCTCCCCACCTTTCATTCTATTTAACCCACCAATAAACCCTGTTGCAACACCCCCCCCCGCCCCCTCACATCGTACACCGGGGTCACCCATGCTCCCTCTGCAATTCACTCCTTGCTCCTGTCAGTTGGGCATGGCCCTCAAGCTGAGAGGCTGGGATCTTGAAGCCTCTGAGTACACATGGACCCCTCCATTCCAGAGCTACGTACTCAGCCAGGGTGGGGAAAGACTTGGCCGCTGCTCCCCCATCACACAAGTGATGAACTGGCAAGTGTCCAACTTACTGACTGCAACATTTTACCCCAGACCCTACCCAGAGCAGCGGTGAGTGTGATCACCACTGTCTGTCCGTCAGCGCAGCAGCCAGGGTCCACTGGCCCATTCAGCCCTGCTGGACAGGGACAAGAGATGCCTCAGCCCCTCCCCAGCCTGTCACAAAGCAGCTCCAGGCCAGTTGTGGTGGGGCAATGAGCGTGGGGGGTCGTGGGAGGAGGGAGAAATCTCAGAAGCCCCTGTTTACAACCATACAGTTTAATAATCACATTAGCAGTCACAAACGTTACACAAAGGTCTAATTCAGGACCCAGGACCAAAATAACTGGCTCCCGGGGATAACCCACTACACGAACCGTGTCCAAGGGTGACAGCACAATGCCTTCCCAGTCGGGCAGCAGCTGGGGCTGAGACAAAACGGGGATTGAGCAGCCCGGCTGGGACCGGGCTAGGAAACCAAGACTCCGGTGCCCCCAGTCCTGCTGCTGGAGTCACTGTCACGAGCTGACTTCTCCTCCTCGTTCATCAGCCGGATGTTGTACTTCTCCCGGTACTCTGTCAGCTCTCGGCCCTTGCTCTGAATCTGGGCGTTCAGCGATTCGATCAGCTTCACCAGCTGCAGGAGGGGAGAGTAGCGTTAACACAGTCCACAACACAATGACATCCCAAATCCCCAGTGATCCAGGACACCGATCTAGCAGGGGAACCACACCCAAGTGAGCACAGAGGGAGATGGTGACCGAGACCACTTGGGTTTCCTGCTCTGGTGCAAGGCCACTGCTCAGAGGACTGGGTTAACATTTTACATGGGTGGAGAACCGCAGAGACACACCTCAAACAGGCCCTTCAGCCCAGAGTCTATGCTATCAATCACCCACTTACACGGATCTTTTACCAATGCAATTCCTCTCAAATTCCCCCAGATTTGACACCTCACCCGTACACTAGGGGACAATATACAGCAGCCACTGACAGAAACCTTTGCGATGTGGGAGGAAATCCTGAGCATCTCGGCAGAAGCCACAGGGGGAACGTGCAAACTCCACCAGAGATCAGCACGGAAGCCAGGACTCTGGAATTGGGGGCAACAGGATTAGCTGCTGCACCGTACCGTCAAGATGCACAATTCACTTTAAGACCACTGTGGTGCCACTGGGCACAGGGCAATCAGCGGCTTAGCCAAAGGGCCCTGCAGCCAGATTGACTGATGTCACAAGGTGGAGTTGCTGGCACTGTCGCATGCAAGCTGCGCAGGCATGCAGCAGCTGAAAAGCTCCCGCACTTAGCCTTTATTGCCCTACAACTGGAACAAAGATAGACAAGAACAAGTTCACAAAACAAGAAGTTTTTCGTTGTACTGCATTTCATCATTATATGTTTGATGTGCCATGTCGTATAGCGCCACTGATCATTGTTGTTCCATGACCATGATTGTTCTTGGCAAATTTTCCCCACAGAAGTGGTTTGCCGTTGCCTTCTTCTGGGCAGTGTCTTTACAAGATGGGTGACCCCAGCCATTATCAATACTCTTCAGAGATTATCTGCCTGGCGTCACTGGTCACATAACCAGGACTTGTGATGTACGCAAGGCTTCACGTGACCAAGGGTGACCTGCAGCCTAGCAGAGGGAAGGAGTGCTGTTGGCAGAGGTGCATTTCTACTCCGCCACCCATTTCATCATACCCTTCAAATTAAATACAATTATGCAAGTTTTCAATTCTCATTCTAAATATTGGTAGTATGAATATTACAAAAAAAAATTTTAAATTTTGTGCAGTTTTCAGGTTGTGTAAAAATTTCCTGGTCAGAGCAAGGGTTGGTCCACACAACTGTTTACAAGAAAAATTAGAGAATGTTGTTTGCTGAGAACAAGTAAATAGAGGGGTGACAATGCAGAGCCAGTTTCCCCTCCAACTCACCTGTAAGCCTGCTAACAGAACCGGTCAGTGCACACAGCAAGAGCCCATGGGAGGAAGCGAGGGGGAATGGGGAATGGGTGCTTGTATGACTGGAGCTGTTACCCATCTGATCCACAGGGCCAGTGCTCCATCCCTCACTGCGTTGTAGACAGGGATGGTTTAGAGGTCTGCGTGAAGTGGTTTGCTGTGGGACATGAATGAACTGGGTGGAGGAGGAGTACAGGCAGAGGGATGTGAGGTGATGTGAAAAGGTGCAGTCACAGATCCCTAAAGGATCAGGACAGCGACATAGTGGGTTACAAACATAGATTGCTCATCTGAGACAAGGCATTACATTCATTTAATTTAGCAATACAGTGTGGAGTTGCCCCTTTGAGCCTCAGCAACCCCAATTAACCATAACTTAATCCTGGAAAATTTACAATGGCCAATTAACCCTACCCGGTACATCTCTGGACGTGCCCAACCACCTCACCTGCTGCCGGTTGTTCTCCAGGGCTGGGAGAACCTCCTTCACTGTCCGTTCCACCAGCACACCCCCCACCATACGGTAACACTTGCGGCTGGGATCCACCTCTGCCAGAGTTTCAATGACAAGTCTGGGTGGGGAAGAGAGGAGGAGGGAGTGAGAGATTGCTTGCCGTCACCATTTAAATGAGCTACTCAACCCCTCCCCCCATCTTTGTTTTAAAAGAAGCTTCTTCCCTTTGTGGTCAGATTTCTAAACTTTATACAAACACACTGTTCTACTCTTGCACTACTTTTGTGATACATTAATTTTTGATGTCTTGCACCACACAATAATTTTCCCAACATACGTAAGAGATAATCACTCTGATTCTAATGCCCACTCTCCCCATTCCCCTCAAATAAAACCCCTCCCTCTACACACACCTGACACCCCATATCCTCCCCCAGTACACACAAACCCCCGATCATTCTGCCATCTCCGCTCCCACCAATCCTAAAGTCAATCACTCAGCAAACAGACCCTTTGGCCCATCCGGTCCATACTCACCAAGATGGATACCCAAGAAAAACACATTTGCCTGTATCATATCCCCCTATCTGTATATTTGGCCAAATAACTTTAATGCTGTAACTACCACTTCGTCTGCCAGTTTATTCCACATTCCCACTAGCCGGTGTGGAAATCCCACTTCCAATCTTTCCCCTCTCGCCTTAAACCGTTTGGCCTCCCCTAGCCAGCCAAAGTTACTGGGAGCATCCATTTTATCTGTCCCCATCGTGGTCTCATGGGTCTCCTACCCTTCCAACAAAGAGCCCCAGTCTCTTCTCCTAAGCCAGGCTCATCTGTTGTGTATCATCTCCAGCTCAGTGACTTTGCTGGATGGCCAGATCTGTACAAGATAGCACGAATGTGGCTCAGCCACCCTCTGCTCCCCGCCCACACGCACCCGTGCTCCACCACTTCTTGCTCCAGCTCCGCTCCCTTCCCGACCAGGTTGCGCTGCTCCTGTCGCAGACGATTGAAGCCGGCCAGCACCTGCTCGGGAGTAGGCCCGGAGCCGGAGCCTGTGCCCGGAGCTCGGGGCCGACCTCCCGACGCGGGCCCAGCAGTACGAGCACCACCAAAACCCGCTCCGCTCTCCATCCCGCGGAGGCGGTGACTGGCAGCGCCAGCCGTGCGCCGCCTTTTATAGACCTCCGCCCACCGCAGGTAGCCCCTGCAAGCGCCTGTTGGGGCTTTCCCACCTGACCGTTCGAGGATGGGGGAAAAAACACAGCTGCCGCTGCTTCATAGTGGTAAATAATCTCATTCTAACTGTCCGCCGCCTCCCGTTTCCTTCGACCCTCATAAATAAAAGTAAAGGTGATAGGATTTTAGGCAGCTAAACCCGCCAGGACCCCAACCGTCGCCCCGGAGTCGGGCAGCCATCTTCCCGTCTCGCTAATGCTCCTTCTGCGGGTTGCAAGAAGAATCGGCGGGTAATTCCAGAAACGCTGTCGCATTCCAGAGAATATTTTCTGAGTGGATGCTGTCGAAGCTCTGGGTTTGATTGTGGCAAAGTGATTTTTTTTAAAAAGTCAGGCATTGGTTCTGTGGAAAAGACCCTGACTCAGCCGAGTGCGGTTGTGATGACGTCACCATAGTTGGAGAGGAACGGGCGAGATTTTAATACAGCCGCTGCCAATCAGCGAGGAGGGCGGGCTCAGGCTGATAATCAGCCAATTAGAAGGCGAGGATGGGAAATCCTTCCCTGCCTGCCCCTCATCTCTGTACCACCCATGGCTCCTAGTCCTTCCTCAGACTCCTACCAACTTGCCCATCACACTGATTCAGCCCCATGGTCCGTAACCACCTGCTCCTGGACCCTGACCCCAGCATCTCGGGACTTTGACCCATCACTCAAACTTTCAACACCCCTACCCTGGTTCTCTCCCGATCCCACTCCCTTATTAGCCCTACCCTGATCCACTGCCTCCCCACTTGACCTTCTCCCATCACCACACTCCCTTCCCCTGTTACATCCTGTCCTGTATGTCCCTCGCTTGGTCCCTCTACGATCTCAGTGCCCAGGGACAGACCCATCTGTGTGGGAAGGGTCTTTGCTTGGGGTGGGGAGGGACCCACTATACAGTGCCTCTAAAAAGTATTCAACCCCCTTTGAAGTTTTCATGTTTTATGGTTTTACAACATTGAATCACAGTGAATTTAGTTTGGATTTAAACGCAAACAACAGGAATTCTGCAGATGCTGGAAATTCAAGCAACACACATCAAAGTTGCTGGTGAACGCAGCAGGCCAGGCAGCACCTTCAAGGGTCTCGGCCTGAAACGTCGACTGCACCTCTTCCTACAGATGCTGCCTGGCCTGCTGAATTTAGTTTGACTTTTTTTTTGAGACTGAACAACAGAAGAGGACTCTTTCAAGTAAAAGTGAAAACAGATCTCTACAATGTGATCTAAATCAATTACAAATATAAAACACAAAATAATTGATTGCATAAGTATTCACCCCATTCAAGTCAGTGTTTACTAGATGCACTTATGACAGCATTGAGTCTGTGTGGATGGGTCTCGATCACCTTTGGTCATCTGGACACTGCAATTTTTCCTCATTCTTCTTTACAAAACTGCTCAAACTCTGTCAGATTGCATTGGGATCATGAGTGAACAGCCCTTTTCAAGTCCAGCCACAAATTTTCATTGGATTGAAGTCTCAACTCTGACTTGGCCACTCCAGGACATTAACTTTGTTGCTGATAAGCCATTACTGTGTAGCTTTGACTTTACGCTTGGGGTCATTGTCTTGCTGGAAAACAAATCTTCTCCCAAGTCACAGTTCTCTTGCAGATTGCATCATGTTTTCCTTTAGGATTTCCCTGTATTTTGATGCATTCATTTTACCCTGTACCTTCACAAGCCTTGTAGGGCCTACTGCAGAGAAACATTCCCACAGCATGATACAGCCACCACTATGCTTCACAGCAGAGATGGGGTATTTTTGAAGATGTGCGATGTTTGGCTTACGACAAACATAGCATTTAGCCCGATGGTCAAAAAGCTCAAATTTGGTTTCATCAGACCATTGAACCATCTTCAAGCTGACTTCAGAGTCTCCCAAATGCCTTCTGGTAAGCTCTAGCTGAGATTTCATGTAGGTTTTTTTCAACAGTGGCTTTTTCTTTGCCACTCTTCCATAAAACTGACTACTGAAGCACTTGGGCAACAGTTATTGTATGCACAGTCTCTCCCATCTCAGCCTCTGAACCTCGTAACTCCTCCAGAGTTGTCATGGGTCTCTGTGGCCTCCCTCACTCGTCCCCTTCTTGCACAGTCACTCAGTTTTTGAGGATGGTCTCCTCGAGGCAAATTTACTGCTGTGTCATATTCTTTCCATTTCTTAATGATTGACTTAACCAAGGGATACTCAGTGACTTGGAAATGTTCTTGTATCCTTCTCCTGACTTGTACTTTTCAATAACCTTTTGGCGGAGTTGCTTGGAGTGTTCTTTTGTCTTCATGGTGTAGGTTTTGCCAGGATACTGACTCTCCAGTAATTGGACCTTCCAGATACAGGTGTGTTTTCACTATTCACTTGAAACACCTTGACTCCAAAAACAGATCTCCATTTAATTAATTACGTACATGACTTATAAAACCAAATGGCTGCACCAGTGATCTTCTGGTGTGTCATAGTAAAGGAGGTGAGTACTTAAGCAATCAATTATTTTGTGTTTTATATTTCTAATCAGTTTAGATCACTTTGTACAGATCTGTTTTCACCTGGACACAAGAGTCTTTTTCTGTTGATCAGTATCAAAAAAAGTCAAATTCAATCCACTGTGATTCAAAATTGTAAAACAATAAAACATGAAAACTTCCTGGGGTGGGATGATTACTTTTTATAGGCACTGTGTTTGAGTTTGCCGGAGATATTTAGATGCAAGTGGTGTGCTTTGAGTTTGCTGGGGTCTATTTATAAGGGATGTACATTATTTGAAAGTATGGTGGTATTTGTGTGAGGGCTGTGGGAGAGAGGGAGGGAGGATGAGGCTGTTTACTGACAAACTCTCCTGGGGCAGGACCTTGGCCATGTCCAGCTCACGGAGGGCCCTGATTGGAGTGGGCCAGATGACCGCCTCCGCAGACAAGGAGCACAATTTCCATCAGTGCCAGGAGCTGGTGAGGGTGGGGGCAGCCCGTGGGGTCCGCATGCTCTTCCTGCCTGAGGCCTTCGATTACATCGCACCCAGCACTGAGGAAACCCTCCACCTCGCCGAGGGTCTTGAGGGGGAGCTGGTAGAGAGATACCGGCAGCTGGCCAGGTAGGCCTCCTTGACCCTCTGTATTTGCCACTTATCTCCGTTCCCCCAATCCCCCTCCATCTCCCTCATTCCCCTTGTCCCCTCAGTACTCCTCATTCCCTATGTTCCCCTCCATCCCCCTCATCCCCTCCTTCCCTTCATTCTCACTGTCCCTCTCCATCTCCACTGTCCTCCTCCAGCCCCTAATTCCCTCCACCCCCTCATTCCTTCCTTGCCCTCGTCCTCACTGTCCCTCACCATCTTCACTGTCCTCTCCAATCCCTCATTCCCTCCATCCCTCTTCCCCCAACACAGTGTCCCCTCGTTCTCCTCTGTCTCACTCGTCCCTCCATCTCTCTCGTTCCTCTCCGACCCGATCGTCGCCTCTGTCAGCCTCGTCCCCCTCTGTCCCTCCTCATCCCTCAGTTCCCATTAACAACCTCCCCCATCCCTCTGCATCATCTCTCCCTCGATTCCCCACACCTCTTGCCTCCTTTGCCCTCTCTCAAAGGCCTGTACCTGTCTGCAGGGAGTCGAGGCTCTGGCTGTCCCTGGGTGGGTTCCACGAACGAGGACCACGCTGGGATCAGGACCGGCGAGTCTACAATACCCACCTGCTACTTGACGACTCGGGTAAGAGGGATTGGCAGATGGAATAACCGTGTGGGCTGGTGGGGGGCAGGAGGTCCCGGATCAGGGAAGGACGGGGAGAAACAGGCCTGTGTCTGGGACAGATTTGATTGTGAGGACAAATCCAGATTGATGTTTTCTGTCTGCTGTCACTGGGGGTGGTGTGACCATAGGAAGATGGAATTAAAACCAGGAGGCAGAGCTACAAAGCATATTAATCCTGTTGTATTTAGGACAAACTGTGGGGCTCTACCGAAAGACCCACCTCTTCGATGTGGATCTCCCGGGTCAGGTCTCACTCAAGGAGAGCAGCTTCACCATTCCGGGACCACGAATTGAGCTGCCGGTTACAACTCCAGTTGGCAAGGTAAATGTGATGGGACTGTGTCTGACCAGTGTCCTAGGAGTGTGTGATGGGACAGTGTAGAGTGAGTTTCACTCTGTGTCTGACCCTGGGAGTGTGTGATGGGTCAGTGTAGAGGGAGCTTCAGTCTGTGTCCGAGCCATGCCGTGGGAGTGTGTGATGGGACAGTGCAGAGGGAGCTTCACTCTGTGTCTGACCCCTGTCCTGGGGGTGCGTATTGGGATAGTGTAGAGGGAGTGTGTGAAGGGACAATTTGGAGGGAGATTCACTCTGTGTCTGACCCATTCCCTGGGGGTGTGTGATGGATAGGGTAGAGGGAGATTCACTCTGTGTCTGACCTGTGTTGTGCTTTCCTACCACAGATTGGACTTGCTATTTGTTATGATCTTCGATTCCCAGAAATATCTCGAACTCTAGCTGATGCTGGAGCAGAAATTCTTACATTCCCATCTGCTTTTACGTTAACAACTGGCATGGCACATTGGGAGGTGAGGCTTCATGAAAGTAATTTCACTCTGTCAAATTTCAGGTTTGAAGAAAAGTGCTTAATAGTGATTTGTGTGTGTGTGAAATAAGGTGAAAACTTCAAAGACTTGGCATCTTCTAGATTATATCATCGTTCAGAGGAGGGATCACAGAGATGTAAAGAATACAAGAGCCATGATCAGTGCTGATGATGGCTGGACAGACCAGTGGCTTACTTGCTCACAAATGACCATCAAAATCATGTGGAGGAGTGGAGTGAAAAAGAACGTGAGCCGTCCCGGGTTCAACATTGAGAGCCTAAAAGACACAGTGAAGGTACAATTATCTCCAGGCTGCCCTTTCTGAAAGATTCCCAAAGCAGTATCTGGAGGACATTGAAGCACACTGGACTACACTGAGGATCACCATCCTTGATACTTCTGAAAATATCATTAGATACAAGACCTGAAAAAACAGAGTTTTTACGTTTGGCGGAACTGGTATTCACACTTAATAACTTCTCTTTTGGCTCTTCCCACTTTCTTCAGACCAAGGGTGTAGCTATGGGCACTCGCATGGGCCCCAGCTATGCCTGCCTCTTTGTTGGTTATGTGGAACAGTCTATGCTCTAAACCTATACTGGTACTGCTCCCCAGCTTTTCGTTCGCTACATTGACAACTATATTGGTGCTGCTTCCTGCACCCATGCTGAGCTTGTCAATTTCATCCACTTTGCTTCTAGCTTCCACCCAGCCCTCAGATTCACTTGGTCCATCTCGGACACTTCTCTCTCCTTTCTCGATCTCTCGGTCTCCATCTCTGGAGACAGACTGTCCACTGACATCTTCTATATGCCCACTGACTCTCATAACTACCTCGACTATACCTCTTCCCACGCTGCCACATGGAAAAATGCTATTCCTTATTCCCAGTTCCTCCATCTCCGCTGCATCTGCTCCCAGGATGAGGCTTTCCGTTCCAGGACATCTCAAATGTCCTCTTTCTTTAAGGGTCGTGGTTTCCTTTCTGTCGTCATCAATGATGCCCTCACCTGCATCTCCTCCATTTCCTGCACTTTGGCCCTCACCCCATCCTCCCGTCACCACAACAGGGACAGTTCCCCTTGTCCTCACCTACCACCCCACCAGCCTCCGAATCCAGCACATTATCCTCTGCAACTTCCGCCACCTTCAACAGGACCCCACCACTAAGCACATCTTTCCCTCTCTACCCCTCTCCGCTTTCCGCAGGGATCGGTCCCTCCGCGACTCCCTGGTCCACACATCCCTCCCCACGGATCTCCCACCCGGCACTTATCCCTATAAGCATAAGTGCTACACCTGTCCCTACACCTCCTCTCTCACCACTATTCGGGCCACAAACAGTCCTTCCAAGTGAGGCAACACTTCACTTGGGAGTCTGTTGGGGTGATCGATTGCATCCGGTGCTCCCAACGCAGATTGGGGGACCGCTTTGTCGAGCACCTCTGCTCCGTTCGCCACAACAGACAGGATCTCCCAGTAGCTGCCCACTCCAACTCTGCTTCACATTCCCATTTGGATATGTCCATACATGGCCTCCTCTACTGCCACAATGAGGCCAAACTCAGGTTGGAGGAGCAACACCTCATACACCGTCTGGGTAGTCTCCAGCCACTTGGCATAAACATTAAATTCTCCAACTTCCGATAATTCCCTCCCCCTCCCTTCCCCCATCCCAGTTTCACTCTGCACCCTCCCCCAGCTGCCTATCACTTCCCTCATGGTTCCCCCTCCTTCTACTACCCATTGTGCTTTCCCTTATTCCTTCTTCACCTTTCCTGCCTATCACCTCCCTGCTTCCCCTCCCCCACCCCTTTATCTTTCCCCTTACTGGTTTTTCACCTGGAATCTACCAGCCTCTCCTTCCCACCCTCCCCCCACCTTCTTTATAGGGCCCCTGCCCCCTCCCTCTACAGTCCTGACGAAGGGTTCCAGCCCAAAACGTTGACTGATGGTTTCCACGGATGCTGCCCGACCTGCTGAGTTCCTCCAGCGTGTTGTGCATGTTGCTTTGACCCCAGCATCTGCAGATCATTTTGGTTTGATGAAAATGACAATGAAATAGAAGGGCTAATCAACAAAAAAGGAAAGCTTTCTGTGCCTGGCAGAAGGACATTAATAACAAGGCTAAAAAAGCAGCCCATTTCAAAGCAAAGGCTTTAGTCTAGTTTAGAGTAAGGGGAATAAAGAATCAGTGGTGGACTGAGAGGGCCCCAGAAACACGGCAGCCTGCTGACTCTGGTGATATCAGGGTTTCTTTATTGCCACCAAGGCCGTGGCCTAAACTTCCTTCACCAAAGATGGACAAAGGCTGCTAAAGGACAATGATGCCATCAATTCTGATGGCAGGAACACTTTCAGGAGCTACTTAATCCTAACACCACTGTTGATATTGAAGTTCCCACAACGACCCATGAAGGAGGATGTGAGTAAGCCTCCCAGTATCAAAGAGGTGCAGATAGCTTACAAGAAATCGAGGAACAACAAGGCCACCAGGCCTGATGGAATTCCAGCAGAAATTCTCGAGGAAGGTGGCATAGAACTTTTAAATCCTATTCATGACCTGGGACCAGGAGAAGATTCTGGCTAAACTCAGGGATGCCCTGATTGTCACACTCTTCAAAAAGGGTGATAAAGCTGACTGCAGAAACCATAGTGGCATCTCTCTCCTCTCTACAACAGGAAAGATACTCACCTGAATCTTATGTGACTGGTTTTCACCTCTGGCAGAAGATCTCCTGCCTGAGTCTCAGTGTGGCCTCCATCCAGCCAGAGGAGTACCTGATGTGATATTTACAGCACATCAATTGCAGGAGCAAGCTCGGGAACAAACTCTCCCACTTTATATGGCTTTCATAGACTTTACAGAAGCATTTGACTCTGTAAATCATCTTGTCCTTTAGCAGGTACTGTCCAAAATCAGGTGCCCGGAGAAATACCTCAAGGTCCTGCAGCTCTTACACAGTGATATGAGTGCAACAGTCATTAGCAGCAGCAGCCCTGAAACAGCTCCTTTTAAGGTTGAGACCAGGGTTAAACAGGGGTGCATCGTTGCCCCAACTCTGTTTGCCAATTTCATTGCAACCATTCTTCACCTCACAGGCCAAGACCTCCCATAAGGAGTCTAGATTCTCTATAGGACCTTAACAGGTTCAAGACAAAGAGCAAGGTGTCAACTATTTCTATCATGCAGCTCCAATATGCAGACAACAACATAGTAGCTTGCTGTAAAGAGGATCTGCAGTGTACAATGGATGCTTTTGCCAGAGCATACAAGCTCCTGGGACTTGATCTAAACATCAAGAAAACCCAAGTCCTGCACCAAACTGCTCCAAATCAAGCTCCTAAACCTCCAACCATCCAAATTGACAACGTCCCTCTGGAGGACACTTGTCATTGTTCGTATTTGGGCAGCCTTCTTTCCTCAAGAGCCAACATTACCTTGAAATAACTCACAGAATAGGTTGTGTGAGTGGAGCTGTTGCCAGCCTGAGAAAGAGGGTTTTTGAAGATCAAAATAGCAAGACCAACTCAAGCTTCTGGTCTATAAAGTTAAAGTCCTCACCTACTTACTATATGGAGTGGAGTCATGGACAACATACAGCAGGCACATAAAATCCCACTTACCATCAAAGTTTCCTCTGAGAGCTGAAGAACGGGCATACTAACTCCAGCATCCTGTTAGAAGCTAACATTAACCCCATAGCCACAATCATCACTCAACACCAATTGCGATGGGTCGGCCACATCATCCGTATCCCTGACTCCTGCCTCCCTAAAGGACTCCTGTTCAGCCAACTCAAGGATGCAAAGCGACTCCTGAAGGCCAGAAAAAGCAGCTCAAGGACAACATCAAGGCCCACCTGAAGAAGTACTACATCAACCTGAATGGGTGGGAGAAATTATCACAGGATAGGGAAAGCTGGAGAAGGACTGTCTATGAGGGGACTGCACAGCTCAAAGAATACCTCCACTGTGCCGCTGAGACTAAGCGGCTTCAACGTAAAGAGAGACTGGGAAAGGTCCAACCAGCTACATCCACCACCCTCTCAATGGCCTACACCTGCCAACACTGCAAAGGACTTGTAGATCACAGATCGGCCTCTTCAGTTATCTCAAGACCCACAAGTGACCAGATCAACACCAGGAAAGGAATTGTACTCGACTACGAGTAATTGACGTGCGTGTGCGTGTGTCTCGGGTGTGAGGGAATGTTCCTTTAGTAGTGTATCCTGTGTGTGTACTGAGTGTGTGGACTTCCACAATGTGACCCACTGTTGCCCTGCCACTCATCCTGTTCTCTCTGGCAGACTCTCCTGCGGAGCCGGGCAATCGAGACACAGTGCTATGTGGTTGCGGCTGCACAGACAGGCCGGCACAATGACCGTCGCTTGTCCTTTGGCCACTCCATGGTGGTGGACCCCTGGGGCTGTGTGTTGGCCCAGTGTGGACAGGGCCCCGGTCTCTGCTATGCTGAGGTAGACCTGGACTACCTGCGTCAGGTGCGCCAACAGATGCCCGTGACCCAACACCGGCGGAACGATCTCTACGGGAGTGTGGGTGAACCTCCATCCCTAAGCTGACTGTTCTCCTCACACTCTCACCATCGTTAATCAGGCACCAGAACTCTCTGTGTTCATCACATCTTATACCCCTGCTGCTGTCAATAAAGGAAATATTACCAGGAGCTGTCCGCTTAAGGGGATGAGGTGGGCGTGAAGGACTGCGGGCGAAGGCGGGAGCAGGATGTGTGAGAGATGGTTGAGGGGGCTGGTGTATGTGAGAAAGATCTTGCAAGAGTTTTTGTAGTCACAAAATGAATACCCCTGTGTGTGTCTGTCTCTCTGGATTCTGCCACGCAGTTCTGGATCACCATCAAATTTGTACATAAGACAGAGTTCTGGCCTGCATCCGTAAGGGCACTGACTGCAGGAGCTGGGACATTACGTTGCAGATGTACAGCACGTAGGTGAGGCCACTTTTGGAAGACTGTGTTCAGTTTTGGTCATCCTGCTGTAGGAAAGATGTGATTAAGCTGGAAAGAGTGCAGAGGACATTACTGATGATGTTGCCAGGACTCGGACTGACTGGACATGTTGGGAATGTTCTCGCTTGAGCTTAGGAGAAGGACAGGTGATCTTATGGAGGTGTATACAATTCTTAGTGACGTGGATAGGGTCAGTGCACTCATTTTCTCCCCATGGTTTGGGAATGACGAGCCAGAGGGCAGAAGTTTACAGTGAAAGGGCAGAGATTTAATAAGGACCTTTGGGCAACTTTTTCACACCAAGGCTGGTCAGTATTTGGAGTAAGCTACCACAGGCAGTGTTGAGGCAGGTATGTTAACAACATTTGCAAGGTATTTGGATAGGAAAGCTTTCGAGGAATTCTGGCCAAATCTAAGCAAATGGATCTACCTTAGGTAGGCACTTTGGCTAGTATAGACCATTTGGGATGAAGGGCCTGTTTCCACACACTATGATTCTACGAGATGGTTGGGCTTCAGTAACGTAGACAGTGAAGAGCCGGACCCTGGAACTTATTCCTGTGGCTGGTCCCAGTCTGGATATGATTATTCCTGAACAGGAGAGATCTGCAGATGCTAAGTCTCTCCTGAATCCAAAACAACATACAAAAAATGCTGGAGGAATTCAGCAGGTCAGGCAGCATCTATGGAGAGGAATAAACAGACGGCATTTCATTGCATGCTGAGACCCTTCGTTTCCAGTCCTGAAGAAGAGTCTTGGCCCGAAGTGTCAACTGTTTATTCATTTCGATAGATGCTGCCTGACCTGCTGAGTTCTTCCATCATTTAGTGTATGAAGTTTATTACTGCTGTTTCCTGTCTCTTCGGCAGTCCAAGGTCCACACTGGTCTATTGCCGTCAATACCCTGTGTTGAACTTTTGTTTAATTGTCATTGCCTGCACCTTATCAAAAAAATGCCAAAAGTTCAAACACACCACATCAGCCTTATCTGTTAATGGTTACAACCTGAGCAATCGGCAGAGAGTTGGCCAGCTGTGATTTCCCTTTGATCATTCTGCACTGGCTCTGCCCTGTCCCATTCCAACTTGCCACTTTCTAGCCTTTTCACTGCAACTGATCCCTGCTTTGCTGCTTTCCATCCCCTCCCTCCTTCAAATCCTGGGCTGCATGCCATCTAGTCCTGCAGCTTATTGCCTTCCATTCTCACTCATTTCACCAGCAATAAATGTTATCCTATCAATAATTTCCACTGCTCACTCACTCTCAATCCAGTGGACTGCATTGTTTCTGGGAGGTTTTCTGTGTCCCCCTGTGTGAAAGGCAGGCGTAAGATATTCGTTGAACCTCTGTAATTCTATTGATACTTCCTCAATTTCTGAGAGTTTTTTTGCTTCTTCAATTTTCACTTCAAATCTTACAAAAAACAAAAGTTTATTTGAATTAACATAGAATAGTACAGCACAGTACAGGCCCTTTGGCCCTGTCATGGTCCAGTCCATGAAGTCCGTATTCTAGTTCACGGTCCGGTCCATCGACCTTTGCTCCAGGTTTTCCTGTCTACCCTGTTTCTGTCCTTGTTGAGCTCTAATTGAGCCAGCTGATGCTCGTTGGGGCTGGCTGCATAAATACCTTCAGAGACCAGGGCATGGCTGCTGGATTGGTCTTGTCCTTACTCCTTGTATGCCTTCCTCTGCCTTCTGTTTCCTTGCCTGAAGCCTTGCCTTGTTTTGCCAGTAACTCTCGCCTCGCCTGAAGTTCTCGTTTCGCCTTGCATTGCCTGAAGCCTTGCCTGGTCTTGCTGGTATCTCTCGCCTCGTCTCGCCTGCAGTCTTGTCCTGGAGCCACCTTGTACCTAGCTCCCTTCTTGCCCCTTGCCTCCATCGGGTAAGCCAGGCCATCTTGCCGTTACCTGCGGTTGGTTCTGTCCCTTGCCTCTGTCGGGTAAGCCAGGCCGTATTGCCATTACCTACTGTTGGTTCTGTCCCTTCCTAACCCTTGCCTCTGTCAGGTAAGCCAGGCTGCCTTGCCGTTACCTGCGGTTGGTTCTGTCTCTTCCTGTCCCTTGCCTCTGTCGGGTGGTGATCCGCACCCTGCCCAGGAGGAGTCTCTAGCCTCCTGCCTCCTGCCAAGCCTGGCCTCAAGTCTCCAGCCTCCTGCCTCCTGCCAAGCCTGGCCTCAAGTCTCCAGCCTCCTGCCTCCTGCCAAGCCAAGTCTCTAGCTTCTAGCCTGGAGACTCCAGCCTCCTGCCTAGCCTCAAGCCTGGAGACTCCAGCCTTCTGCCTCCTGCCAAGCCTTGCCTCAAGTCTCTAGCCTCTAGCCTCAAGCCTGAAGATTTCAGCCGCCTGCCAAGCCTTGCCTCAAGTCTCTAAGACTCCAGCCTCGTCCTGCCTGCCAACCAGGCCTCGTCCTTGCCCAGTTGAGGGGTCTGAGCCAGAGGCAAGACCCAGGTACTGGGTCCTTGTCCAGTCTCTGGCTCGGAGTCCAAGCCCGGGCTCCTAGCTCTTGTCCAGTCCTGTTCCGGGTTCCTGATTTTTGTGTCCATGTCCTTGCTCTCACCCTGTATCCTAGTCCTGTCCCTAGTCCTTCAGTGTCTGTGTCTTGCACTTGGGTCCGTTCCCAGCCACCTCCTTATGACAGGCCCACAATGTTGTGCCGACCCTCAAACCCTGCCTCCCATATAAGCCCCCACCTTAAATTCCTCCATATACCTGTCTAGAAGTCTCTTAAACTTCACTAGTGTATCTGCCTCCACCACTGACTCAGGCAGTGCATTCCACGCACCAACCACTCTTTGAGTAAAAAACCTTCCTCTAATATCCCCTTTGAACTTCCCACCCCTTAGCTTAAAGCCATGTCCTCTTTTGTTGGCTATTTCCCCACTTCACCAAATAACTTTAAGGGAGAGGGCAGGGGAATGGACAGAGTGGGAGAGAGAAAGAGAAAGAGATGGGGAGAGAGAGATAAATGAGGTAGAATGACAAATGGATGGAAAGAGCAAGTGAGGCCGAAGCCAGAGAGTGAAGGGAAGGGAGAGTGAGAAGGAGGTGGGAGAGAGACAGAGGGTGAGAGAGTTTTAAAAAGACAGAGTGAGAAGAAGAGTGGGAATCCTAAAATCTCAGAAAGTTCACAATACAGGAGTAGCCTTTCAATGTAACCAGTTCATACTGTACCCCCTGCAGCTACACCCTCCCACACTGGGTCTGTACCACTGTGGGTCATGGCACATCACCCACTGTGGGGAGGGTCTCTGTCTCTCCTGTCAGGCAACGTTCCAGACTCCCACTATCTGGGGAAATGCCTTCCCTCCTCTCCCCTCTATCCAGGTCCCTGTTCCTGTAAACCTCTGCATCTGGTCTCAGGGCACTTGCTCCTTCCTATTTGCTTTGGCCAGACCATTCACCATTTCACATCCCTCCATGATCTCCTTGCTGCCTCCTGTGTTTAACAGGAAACATCCTCAGCTTCTCCCGTTCCCGTCTCTCCTCACAGTGACAGTGTTCCAGACACACCAATGTCCTTGTAAATCGACGACTCCTCTCCAGTGGAACTACAGTTCTTCTGGAATGTGGTCAGGCTGGGGTGTAACTGGTGTGGGACACAGCTTTGGTGTCTCATCCCTGATCTTTTCTCTTTCTCAGGAATGAGAGTGACCTTTTCCTTCTAATTCTATGGGCCCTGAGGTGACTGATGAATCAGATTCAGAATCAGATTTAATATCACCAGCATATGTCGTGAAATTTGTGAACTTTACAGCAGCAGTACAATGAAATACATGATAAATATACAGGAAAAAACACTGAATTACAATAAGTATGTATATGCCCATTAAATAGTTAAAATGAGTAGTGCAAAAAATACTGAAATAAAAATAGAGAGGTAGTGTTCATGGGTTCAATGTCCATTTAGCAATTGGATGGCAGAGGGGAATAAGCTGTTTCTGAATCACTGAGTGTCTGCTTTCGGGCTTCTGAACCTCCTTTCTGACGATAACATTGAGAAGAGGCATATCCTGGGTGGTGGGGATCCTTAATGATGGGCACCACTCCTTAAAGGTGTCTTGGATACTACGGAGGCTGATACCCTTGATAGAGCTGACTAACTTTACAAGTTTCTGCAACTTACTTTGATTTTATGCAGTAGCCTCACCTCCCATACCAGACAGTGATGCAGCCAGTCAGAATGCTGTCCATGGTACATTTGTAGAAGTTTTTGAGTGTTTTCAAAGACAAACCACGTCACCTCAGACGCTAATGAAATATAGCTGCTGTTTTGCCTTTATAGCTGCATCAATATGTTGCGTCCAGGTTAGGTCCTCAGCGATATTCACACCCAGGAACTTGAAACTGCTCACTCTCTCCACTTCTGATCCCTCTATGAAGATGGTTTGTGTTCCCTCATCTTACCCTTTCTGAAGTCCACAATCAGCTGTTTGGTCTTTCTGACGTTGAGTGCAAGGTTTTTGCTGTGACACCACTCAACTAGGTATATCCCACTGCTGTATGCACTTTCATCAGCATCCGAAATTCTGCCAGCAATGGTTATGTCATCAGCAAATGTATAGCTATGCCTAACGACACATCCAGTCATTGATATAGCGAGAGTAGAGCAGAGCAGTGTTGGTCTTCCAGTTAGTAAGTGAGGATTCATTTGCGGAGGGGAGGTAGAGAGACTTTTCAATCAGGACTGTAGGAATCATGGTGTTAAACGCTGAGCTATATTCAATACTGTAAACAGCATCCTGACATAAGTATTTGCATTGTCCAGGTGATCCAAGGCCACGTGAAGAACCATCCAGAATGTATCTGCTGTAGACCTTTTGTGGCAATAGGCAAATTGAAGTGGGTCTAGGTCCTTCTTGAGACAGGTGTTGATCCTAGACTTGACCAAACTCTCAGAGTATTTTGTTGCCAAGGATGTGAGCACTACTGGACAATGGTCGTTAAGACAGCTTTTCTTGGGCACTGTTATAATCGTTGCCCTTTTGAAGCAGGTGGGAACTTCTGAATGTAGCAGTGAGACATTTAAAATGTCTTTGAATACCCCCACTAGTTGGTTGGCACAGGCTTCAGAGTCTTACCAGGTACTTCATCAGGCCCTGTCACCTTGCAAGGATTCACCCTCTTGAAAGACTGCTTGACATCGGCCTCTGAGATAGAGTCATCAAATGTTGCAGGGATCCTCACAGATGTATGTTTATTCTCCCTTTCAAAATAAGCAGAGTAGGCTTTGAGTTCATCTGGTAGTGAAGCATTGCTGCCACTCATGATGTTGGGTTTCACTTTGTAGGAAATAATGTCTTGCAAACCCTGCCAGAGTTGACGTGCAGCCAGTGTCTCCTCCAATCTCTCTTGGAATTGTTTCTTTGCTCTTGAAATAGCCCTCCTGATTTTGTTGGACAGACCTCGGTCACCAGACTTAAATGCCACAGGTCTAGCCCTCAGCAGACTGTGAACCTCCTGGTTCAGCCACGCCTTTTGGTTTAGGAATGTATAATACGGTAAGTTTTTGTAGGCACCTGCTCATCCACACAGGTCTTAGTGAAGTCAGTGTGGGATCCAAAGACCCTTCCCAGATGGGACAGGTGGTGGGTGAGGAATTTGTGAGGTAATGGCTCCTCCCGCTGCTCACTCTTGTGTGCTACCGATCCACAGTTCCAGAATCCCAGTTCTGTCTCAGACACTCCCTCTATACATGGAACAGTCATGGGCTGGAGATTCCCAGGGTTCAGTGGGAATGTTGTGTCCCTTCACAGAGACTTTAAGCACATCTTTGAGTTGTTCCCTCTGTCAGCCTGGTGATCTCTTCCCATGATGGATCTGGGAACAGACTGTGAGGTGTGGGAGTCTGGTATTGAGCTTGGAAATGACGTGGTCTATCCAATGGACAGGGTGTGACTGAGGCCTCCATGCTGGGGATGTTGGGCTGGGAGAGGTCACCGATACTGGTTGACTGATCCTTCCAGTGGATTGGGAGGGTTTGCGGGGACAGTGCTGATGTTGTATCCCTCCAATACCTTGAGGAGCTTGCTGTAGATGGTCCAAATTGCAGTGGGTCCAGGCCCTTGCTGAGACAGGGTTGCCCACTAGACCATGTCTTGTCTAAAGAGGTCTTCACCCTTTTCCATGATCAACTGAAGGTGATGATGACAGTCACCATCAATGTTCTCCTTCAACAAGAGGTAGCTCCTAAGAAGTAGTCCATTTCCCAGGGTCTCACCTTAGACCTGATGTATAGTGGTGACAAGTTGCTGAATATTGTTAGTGAGCCCACTCTGTTGCACTTCACTGAATAAGCTCCTGATCTTGAAGCCCAGCAGTGACTACACACTGCAACTGGACAACTGACATCAGGGTAACCTTGGTCATGGAGGTATCAGCAGAGGAGCCTTTCTGCTGTCTACCTTGAGAAAGGTTTCAAAAGTACATTTAAGGTCAGAAAAATGTATACAATATACATCCTGAAATTTGTTTTCTTGGCAACCATCCACGAAAACAGAGGAGTACCCCAAAGAATGAATGACGGTTAAATGTTAGAACCCCAAAGTCGCCCCAGCTCTCCCTCCCACTTGTAAGTAGCAGCAAAGCAACGATCCCCCTCCCCCACCAGCAAAAAAAGTATCACGCCCCCCACCAAGCACTCAAGGGTGCAGCAAAACATCAATAAAAACACAGACTTGCAGTACCCCAAAGACTACTCATTTACCCGGTAATTCGACATTCCACAGGCTCTCTCTGTCCCTAATAAGGGAAAAAGAGGTGTCTCCGTTACCACCAGCTCCTCCTCCTAAGTGACTCCCTACATTTCAGTGTGGATTTTCTCCCTGAAGAGGCACTATTTTGTTACAAATGTCTGCTTGCTTTGAAAGAGAGGAGAAAACTTTGGCTATGAGGATCCCTGCAGCACCTGGTGATTCTGTGATCTCTGTCTCAGAGACCACTGTCTGGCTGTCTTTCAAGAGGATGTATCCTCACAAGGTGAGGAGCCCTAATGGATTCTGCTGGTAAGGCTCTGAAAACCTGTACCAGCCAACGAGCAGGAGTATTCAAAGACATTTTCAATCTCCCACTGCTACAATCAGAAGTTCCTATTTGCTTCAAAAGGACAACAATTATACCAGTGCCCAAGAAGAGCAGTGAGAGCTGCCTTAATGACTATTGTCCAGTAGCACTCACAAAGTGCTTTGAGAGGTTGGATATGGCTAGAATTAACTCCGGTCTCAGCAGGGACCTGGACATACCCGTAATTTGTCTATCACCACAATAGGTCTACTGCAGACACAAACTCATTGGCTTTTCACTTGGCCTTGGATTGGGACAATACAAATACCTATGTCAGGATGCTATTTATTGACCACAGCTCAGCATTTAACAGTTCTGATTAAGAAGTTCCAGAATCAGAACCTCTGTACCTCTCTCCTCAGTCCTCAACTTTTTAACTGGAAGACCACTATCTGTGTGGATGGGTAGTAATATCTCCTCCTGGCTGACACTGTACACTGGCGCACCTTAGGGGTGTGTGCTTAGCCCACTTCTTTACCCTCTCTACACCCATGACTGTGTGGCTAGGCATAGCTCAAATACCATCTATAAATTTGCTGACAATATAACCATTGTTGGCAGAATCACAAATGGTGACGCGAGGGCTTGCGGGAGTGAGATTTATCAGCTGATTGAGTGGTGTCGCAGCAACAACCTTGCATTCAATGTCAGTAACACCAAGGAATTGATTGTGGACTTCAGAAAGGGTAAGATAAGGGAACACACACCAGTCCTCATAGAGGGGTCAGAGGTGGAAAGAGTGAGGTGGTTAAGTTCCTGTGTGTCAATATCTCAGAGGGTCTAAGATGGACCCGACACAACGATGAAGCTACAAAGAAGGCATGACAGTAGCTATATTTCATCAGGAGTTTGAGAAGATTTGGTATGTCACCAAAAGTACTCGAAAATTTCTACAGATGTAATGTGGAGAGCATTCTAACTGGCTGCATCACCGTTTGATGGGCAGGTGGAAGTGGTGTAATGCATAGGATCGAAGTAAGCTGCAAAGACTTGTAAACTTAGTCAGCTCCTTCATGAGCACTCACCTCTAGTATCCAGGAGCAGTGCCTCGAAAAGGTGGCGTCCAACATTAAGGACCAGCATCACCAGAGTCGTACCCTGTTCTTACTGCTACCATCAGGAAGTGTAAAGGCATACACTCAGCGATTCAGGAACAGCTTCTTTTTGTCATCCAATTTCTGAATGGACAATGAACCCAGGAACACCACCTCATGAGTTTTTAATTTCTATTTTTGCACTACTATTACATATGGTGTAATTTAGTTTTTTCTCTCTATATTATGTATTACATTGTACTGCTGCTGCAAAGTCAACAAATTTTACGACATATGCTGGTGATATTAACCCTGATTCTGAATGGGAACATCTGACTTTTAGGTACCACGGTAGTGTAGGTATTACAGCTCTGGACATTCCAGGGTTCAGGGTTCAATTCCAGTGCCCTCTGTAAGGAGCTTATACGTCCTCCCCGTGGAATGCTTGGGTTTCCCATGTGCTCCGGTTTCCTCCCACAGTCCAAAGACTGTGTTGATTGGGTTGGTAGTTGGTCATTGTAAATTGTTCCGTCATTAGGTTAGGGTTAATTGGGGTTGTGGGGTTGCTGGGGCGGCTTGGCTTGAAGAGTCTGTCATAAGCGGGGGCAAGACACAGACACTGAGGTACAAGGAACAGGTCTAGGTTTGTCAAGAAAGCAAGGGAAATGGGGAAGAAACTATGCTGGACATTAACACGGGCCCTGGACGACACTGGGATACAGGGCCTGGGCTAGGACTAGACTAGGAAAGTGGGACCTGGACATGGAATTAGGAACTTGGAACCTGGACAAGGACTCCGAGCCAGAGACTGGACAGGGACCTGGAACCTGGGTCTTGACTCGGGCTCGGACCCCAGAACCAGGCGAGGACAAGACGTGGCTACAGGATGAGGAATGGCACAGGACTGGACGTGAGACTCCTGGACAGGACAAGGGAACCCCAGCACCAGGTAGGGCGAGGCACTTGGACAGGACGAGAACACAAAGCCTTGACTTGGTCGAGGGAGACAGGAATGCAGAGTCTTGACTTGGTTGAGGGAGACAGGAGCGCAGAACCTTGGTCGTGAGAGAACAGGAACATGCAACATAGAGCCGGGACCCCTCCTTGGGAACAGGACTTGGGGCCGGGGCTCTACACAGAATCAGGACCCTTCCTAGGGAGCAGGACGTAGGGCCGGGACTCATACACAGAACACTGAGAGACTGATCTCCACTCAAGGTAGCGGCAAACGGCCGGACCTACCCAGCAGAGGCGAGGGCATAAAGAGATGGTTTCCAACACAAGGTAGTGGCAAACGCCCCGGACCTACCTGGAGAAGGCGAGGACACAAAGGGACAGTTCCAAACAATGAAAGACAGTTCCTTATCTAGACACAGCAAGGCCCTGATCGTGCCCTGGCGGTTGAACCTGATGGCATTACAGGTGAGGACACAGGCGAAGGTAGCAGGTGAGGCTTCAGAAGGGAGGGGAAGGGGAGGGAGCAGTCCAACAACTGAAGCTGAACCCAGGAGCTGTTTATGTAGCCAGCCCAAAAGGAGAATCATGTCCCTGAATTAAGGCACACAACAGGACAAGGGAAAACCGGAAAACCTGGAATAAGGATCGATGGACCGGAATGTGGACTTCACTGACCGGACCATGACAAGTCAGAAGAACCAGCTCTGTGTGGTATTGCTAAATAACTAAACCTGCTCCCCATTCAACCTGATCATAGTTCCTGCTTTCTCCTCATATCCCTTGCACCCCTCCCCCCCCCCGAAGAACAAGGTTTCACTCCTAGAATGCACATATCATCAACCTCTTCCAATGATCAAGGCCACTTGCTCTGGGAAGGAAATTCCTCTAGACTCGGGCTTAAACAGCTTTTCCCTTATGGTTACTGAACCTGCTCCAACACCTAGTGGCCGTAAGGAATATCCATTTTTTCCACATCCAATCAGCAAGGCAGAATTTGGTACATCGTGCATTCTGTATGTTTAAACTCTAGTGGGTAAATTGGCAGATCTATATATTATTGTCACATGTACCGAGACACGGTGAAAAACTGTTTTACACACATTCCAAACAGGTTCATTGCATCAGTGCTTCAGGTGGTACCAGGAAAATGTTAACACAGTGCAGAATAAAGAGTTACAGTTACAGAGAAGGTGCAGTAGATCCTTCAACATAGTGGTGGCACCTGTTTTCAAACCTTTGTATCTTCTGCTTGATTGGGCTCCATCATGGGCACTAACCTCCGTAGTTCCTAGGACGTCTTCAAGGAGCGATGCCTCAGAAAGACGGCGTCTTTTAAGGACCTGAGGGTCCAGGACATGCCCTCTTCTCATTGCTACCATCAGGGAGGAGGTACAGCAGCCTGAAGGCCCACTTAACATTTCAGAAACACCTTCTTCCCCTCCCCCATCAGAGTTCTGAACGGCCATTGAACCCATGGATACTACCAGTCTTTTGGTGGTGGTTGTGGGTTGGGAAAAGAGAATGCCTGGGATGGGTGGGGTATTTGATTATGCTGGCTGCTTTGCCCCGGCAACCGGAAGTGTAAACAAATCCAGGTCTTCAAATCTCCACGCGTCATTTCTGCCGTAGGAGGGGCTGGTCCGGTGAACCTTTGCCGAACTCCCCGTACAGCGAGGATCTCCTTCTGATGAGGGAGAAATTGTCACAGTGTGACCCAGTGCCAAGGCAGTCCTTCTCCGACAGTGGAGCCCTTCCACTAGGAAGGTGGCAGACCATTTGCTACTGCCCCTGCAGTGACACCTGGCTTTCCCTTTCCCAGCCCATCCTAATCCCGATACATCGCTAAAGTGAGCTTCCCGGTCCCAGTCCCGACCAAGGGTGTCGACCCGAAACGACGCTGAGTTTCCCCAGCAGTTGGTGACTCCAGCCTCTGTGTGTCCGCGCCCCCAGCCAGTCCAAGCCGCAGTTTCTCTCTACCTTTCCTCGACTGGCACTCCCATCCAACCCCAGAGTTGGAGACTTTTCGTCCTGTTCCTTCCTCCGAGTGGAACGACAGGCAGCAGGGTGGAGGTCCTCAGCACCGGAACCCTGTGGGCATGGCCCAGTCCTCCGCATCGTGCCACAGCTCCGGGAGGATTGCAGAAGACACCCACAGCCTCATAGCCAGGATGGGAAGCCACCGAGCAATCTACAGCAAAGAAACCGGCCCTTTGGCCAGTCGTGTCCATGCTGGCCGCTGTCCCCATCTTTCCTAATCCCTTTTCCCAGCACTCGGTCCGTACCTTCTTACTTTGGTAATTCACACGCTGGTCCAGACACTCCGGCGTTGTGAGAGTCTCTGTTCTCACCATCAGACCCCCTCAGGCAGTGCGTTCCAGCTTCCAATCCATCTTGTTATGATCTTGCACCTTTTAGTTTATCTGCACTGCACTTTCTCGCTGTCTGTTACACTCTGGTGCACCAGACTGTGCAACAGTTTCTTCCCCCAAGCCATCAGACTCTTTATTACCCAGAGTCTAGACTGACATCTACATCATTTATTATTATATTGTAATTTGTCCTCTACTGTGCCTATTGTCTTGTTTATTATTTATTGCACTGCTCTGCACTGTTTTGTGCACTTTATGTAGTCCTGTGTAGGTCTGTAGTCTAGTGTAGTTTTGTGTTGTCTTACGTAGTCTAGTGTAGCCTACGTAAGGCCATTCAGAACTCTGATGGGGGAGGGGAAGAAGGTTAAGTGTGTCTTCAGGCTCATGTACTTCCTCCTTGATGACAGCAATGAGAAGAGGGCATGTCCTGGGTGGTGGGGGTCCCTAAAAGACGGCGTCTTTCTGAGGCGTCGCTCCGCCTGGTCTTAGATACTACGGAGGCTAGTGCCCATGATGGAGCTAAGATATCCTGGATCAGGGTATCTAGGTACATGTGACAATAATAAATTCAATTACCAGTCTTTTTAAACATTCCCCCCGTACCCATTCCAAAACTTTAACCCCAGCCCCCTAAACCATACCTTCTGATTGAAGACGCCTCTGCTGTGGGACACGCTGCCCAAGTCCCGCGGGTTCGCATGTTGGCTTCCCGAAAACGTGCAAGTCGCGATCGAAAGACTGGTGTCAGACAAGGCTGTGTGTCCCTCACCCCTTCCCATACCAACCTCCGCTGGGATGGACGTGGATTGGGATCTGCGGGTGCGAGAAAGGGTTAACAGACACCTGCTGTGGCAGGTGAAGCACCTCCCCGTCCCTGCCCTCTCACTCTCGGCCCGCCCATCGCCTGGGGCCAGGGCGAACAGGTTGGGCGAGTAAGGATGCCAAAGTTGAGTGGCAAGCGCAACTGACACAGCGACCGACCGACCGACCGGGAACTATCGGTCCCACGCTCAGCTCCGGCTCCGACACCTCGTCCACCCTCTTCCGCGGATCGCCTCCGGGACAGGGACCCGCTATCCGAGAACTACCTGTGTCCAGCGTCTCCACTACCTGTCTCGCATTCTCTCTGTTTCATCTCCTCTTTCTCCTCGCTTTCCCTTTTTCTTTCTCGCCTTCCTTTCTCTTATTCTGTCTTCTCTCCCTCTCTCCACCCCATCCCCTTTCTATTTCTCTCATTCTCGTCCTCGCAATATCTCTCTCTCTCTCCCTCTCTCTCTCTCTGTCAGCCTCTCTCACTTTCTTCCCGTCTCCGTCTGTCTCTAGCTCGCTCTCTCTGTTGCAAACGGGTAAACCCTGGCGGCCGCTTACTCCGCCAGTCAGCCACACACTTGCAGTGCGACCGTCCGAAGCGCTTACCCTTCTGTTCAGGGATGGAGAACCAGCTGAGAGCCGTCCTGTTCCTCCTCTTCGTCCCGTCAGGTAAGGATCAACGGGCCGTAAAGGTGTTGAGGAGGGGGAGGCAGGGGAGAGCGGAATTTGCAGACGAGAGGTAAGGTTGGGAGGTGGAATCAAGAGGACAGACAAGGGTGGATAAGTACGAGACAACGGGGAGAGGGAGATTATAACCATATAACAATTACAGCACAGAAACAGGCTATCTCGGCCCTTCTAGTCCGTGCCGATCTCTTACTCTCACCTAGCCCCACCGACCTGCACTCGGTCCATAACCCTCCATTCCCTTCCTGTCCATATATCTACCCAATTTAACTTTACACGACAACATCAAACTTGCCTCAACCACTTCTGCTGGAAGCTCGTTCCACACAGCTACCACTCTGTGAGTAAAGAAGTTCCCCCTCATGTTACCCCTAAACTTTTGCCCTTTAACTCTCAACTCATGTCCTCTTGTTTGAATCTCCCCCACTCTCAATGGAAAAAAGCCTATCCAGATTATTGAGTGGGAGAAGAAATGGAGAGACCGGAAGAAGGAAACAGACAGGCAAATGGACAGAAAAACAACATAATTCTGATTAGTCAGGTCCCGTGACGTCCCTGTGCATGTTGGATCATGCATGGCGGTGAGGTTGAGATAGCTCACCGTCCACCTGTTCCATTTGAAGGCAAAGGTGCTGAGTAAGAAAGAGAAGTGCACAAACGGGTCAGACACAGAGTGATGTTCCCTCTGCACCGTCCCATCACACACTCCCTCTGCACTGTCCCATCACACACTCCCTCTGCACTGTCCCATCACACACTCCCTCTACACTGTCCCATCACACACTCCCTCTGCACTGTCCCATCACACACTCCCAGCACACGGGTCAGACACAGAGTGAAACTCCCTCTGCACTGTCCCATCACACACTCCCAGGACACGGGTCAGACACAGAGTGAAACTCCCTCTGCACTGTCCCATCACACACTCCCAGCACACGGGTCAGACACAGAGTGAAACTCCCTCTGCACGGTCCCATCACACACTCCCAGGACACGGGTCAGACACAGAGTGAAACTCCCTCTGCACGGTCCCATCACACACTCCCAGCACGCGGGTCAGACACAGAGTGAAACTCCCTCTGCACGGTCCCATCACACACTCCCAGGACATGGGCCAGACACAGAGTGAAACTCCCTCTGCACGGTCCCATCACACACTCCCAGCACACGGGTCAGACACAGAGTGAAACTCCCTCTACACTGTCCCGTCACACACTGTCAGTACACGGGTCAGACACAGAGTGAAGCTCCCTCTACACTGTCCCATCACACACTCCCTCTACACCGTCCCATCACACACTCCCAGGACACGGGTCAGACACAGAGTGATGTTCCCTCTGCACAGTCCCATCACACACTCCCAGGACATGAATCAGATACTGAGTGAAGTTCCTACGAGACTATCCCATCAAACATTTCTCTTCCAAAGTTGCAAACACTATGAGACAGCTGTTTATTCACAGGTGTTATGGGGTGGAGCACAGTATCTCAGTGAGTCCTACTCTGTTTTAATTCTGTGAGGAGCTTTTGTTGTTCCTACGCTCCCTGTATGTGTTTTGGTATTGGTGGTTGTGCTTAGTGGAAATTAATATGATGATTACTGTATATCTCATGCAGAAGGCAGGTTGCAATGAAATAATAGGCTACACCTCCTCTCTCACCTTCATCACCGAAGCCTTCCCTTCCATTCCTGCCCCCAACCACTCACCCACCTCCCTTCCATTCCTGTCCACAACCTACTAACCCACCTCCCCTTCCATTCCTGCCCCCAACCACTCACCCACCTCCCTTCCATTCCTGCCCCAACCACTCACCCACCTCCCCTTCCATTCCTGCCCACAAACGTTCACTCACCTCCCCTTCCATTCCTGCCCACAAACGTTCACTCACCTCCCCTTCCATTCCTGTCCACAAACGTTCACTTACCCCTGCCCTTCCACTCCTGCTCCCAACCTACTCATGCACCTCCCCTTCCATTCCTGTCCCCACTCACCCACCTCCCCTTCCATTCCTGCCCACAAACATTCACCCACCTCCCCTTCCATTCCTGTCCCAACCACTCACCCACCTCCCCTTCCATTCCTGCCCCCAACTGTTCACTCACCTCCCCTTCCAGTCCTGTCCACAACCACTCTCCTCCCCTTCCACTCCTGTCCACAAACGTTCACTCACCCTGCTCTTCCACTCCTGCTCCCAACCTACTCATGCACCTCCCCTTCCATTCCTGTCCCCACTCACCCACCTCCCCTTCCACTCCTGTCCCCACTCACGCACCTCCCTTTCCATTCCTGTCCCCACTCACTCACCTCCCCTTCCATTCCTGCCCACAAACGTTCACTCACCTCCCTTTCCATTCCTGTCCTCACTCACGCACCTCCCCTTCCACTCCTGTCCACAAACGTTCACTCACCTCCCTTTCCATTCCTGTCCCCACTCACGCACCTCCCCTTCCATTCCAGCCCACAAATGTTCACTCACCTCCCCTTCCACTCCTGTCCCCACTCACGCACCTCCCCTTCCATCCCTGTCCACAACCATGCACCCACCTCCCCTTCCATTCCTGTCCCCACTCATTCACCTCCTCTTCCATTCCAGCCCACAAATGTTCACTCACCTCCCTTTCCATTCCTGTCCACAAACGTTCACTCACCTCCCTTTCCATTCCTGTCCCCACTCACTCACCTCCCCTTCCATTCCTGCCCACAAACGTTCACTCATCTCCCTTTCCATTCCTGTCCTCACTCACGCACCTCCCCTTCCATTCCTGCCCACAACCCACCATCCATCTCCCCTTCCACTCTCGCCCACAACCGTTCACTCACCTTCCACACCTTCCCTTCCTTCCTTATTTCCCTCTTATCCCCCGTCCACCTTTCTTTCTCCCTCCCCCCCGCAATCTCTCTGAAAGTTGTAAACACAAAATAATGCAGGTTGAGTCAGTGGGGAGGAAGGCAAATGCAATGTCAGCATTCATTTCGAGGGATTAGAGTATAAAAACAAGGATGTCAAGCTGAGGCATTGATCTGACTGCACTTGGAGTATTGTGAGCAGTTTTGGGCACCTTATATAAGAAGGATTGTGCTGGCATTGGAGAGGGTCCAGAGGAGATTTACGAGAATTATCCCGGGAATGAAAGGATTAATGTATGGGGAATTTTTAATGGCTTTTTGTCTGAACTTGCTGGAGTTCAGAAGAATGATGGACAATCTGATTGGAACATTAAATATTGAAAGGCCTAAATGGAGTGGGAGTGGAGAGAATGTTTTCTATAGTGGGGGGCTGTAGGACCCGAGGGCACAGCCTCTGGATAGAGGGACGTCCATTTCGAACGGAGATGAGGAGGAATGGTGAATCTGTGGAATTCATTGCTACATGTAACTGTGGAAGGCAAGTCATTGAGTATATTTAAAGTGGAGGTTGATAGGTTCTTGATCAGACCATAAGACATAGGAGCAGAATTTGGCTTGTTGTCAGTTTCACTATTCCATCATTGCTAATTCATTATCCCTCTCAACTGACCAAGAACCTAGTAAGACCACAAAGGTTAGTCAGGGCATCACAGGTTGCACGGGGAAAGAAGGAGAATGGGATTGATGGGGATAATAAATCAGCCATGATGGAATGTTGGAGCAGATGATGGTCTGGAAAGCCAAATTTTGCCAATATCTTATGATCTTATCCTTCCCACCACCCTGTCCACTCACCGGTCTCCCAGTTCCCCAACCTGCGATCGCACCATTGTGGAGAATGGTGTTACAGGAAGGATGTGATTAAAGTGGAATGAATGGGCGTAATGGGGGATGGGGCTGAGGATGTTGATGTTGCTGAGACTTGAGGGACTGAGTCACAGGCTGCCCTATATTCTTTGTAGGAGACTGAAGGGTGATCTCACAGAGGTACGTAAAATCATGTGGGGCAGAGATTAGGTGAGTGTAATTTTTCCTCCATTAGGAAATCGAAAACCAGGAGGCAAAATTTTAAGGTCAGAGGTGAAAGGTTTAATAAGAAACTGAGGGGCAACTTTTGTCACACAGCAGGTGGTGGATAAATAGAACCAGCTGTCAGAGGAAGTGTTTAAAGCAGGCTCAGTACGTTAGATACCTTGAGAAATCTGCGGACAGGCAAATGGATGACAAGAGTTTGGAGGGATATGGGCCAAGTGCTGGGGAATAGAGTTAGCATAACTTGGTTAGCATGGGTATGGATGGGCCGATGGGACCTTTTCCATGCTGTACAGCTGTATGATCAACCCCCACCTCCCTGTCACCTCCCCCTGGTGGTCTGGGGGTCTGCTCTCCATGGACACAGTCCTGTTCCCCTGACACCTCTGCTTTGAGGGACTCTGTGACTAAACTGCGGGTCAATCTCTGCACTCCCCCACCCCAGCATTTGATGAGAGAATGGGGAGTCTCTCCTGCGTCCCGAGGGTGTCAGTGCCCTCTCACCCGGGCAGATGTGGGATGGGTGCCGTTCTTTGGAAATGCGAGTGCGCAGGATAGGACGGGACTTGACGGGACGGGACGGGACTTGCCGAGTTTGGCAGCCAGCCCAGGACTTGCCAGCTAGCTCCAACCCACAAGTTTCCCACAGGTGTCAGCGAATTGCAGCTCAACACAGGAACCCCGATTACAACGGGGCAGGGGGGCTGCTGTAGACATGCTACTACCTCACCAGCCCCATCACCGACCACCCAATCTGTCCCTCCACTGCCCTGTCACAGTCAGTGCTCCCTCACTGCCCCTCTCTCACCATCCCTCCCACAGCAAGGGCCACCCTCACTGTCTTTCCTACAGTGTGGCATTCTCTCCACACCACATTACAGATCAATACAGGTACATGCTGTTGTTTACATGTCGCTTGTTATTTGCCATTTCTGAACTGGTTTTGGTTTCACCCTGACCTTGGAGATATGTTTGAAATGTTTTGTACAAACTTCTCGACATTCTTGTTTGACCGCTTTATCCAACCTCGTTCTCAAACCGTGCTCTGGGGAAGAGGGAGGTAGATGGATGGAGGAAATGAGGGAGGGAGGGAGAGAGGTAGGTGGAGGGTGGGGGAGGGAGAGAGGTGGATGGAGAGAGGGAGGGAGAGGGAGGGAGGTAGGTAGATGGAAGAAACGAGAGTGAAAGTGAGGAAACACGAGACAGCAGATGCTGGAATCTGGAAAATGCTGCAGAAACTCAGGTCAGGCAGCATCTGTGTGTGTGTCTGTGTGTCTGTCTGTGTGTGTCTGTGTGTGTGTGAGTGTGTGTGTCTGTGTGTGTCTGTGTGTGTCTGTGTGTGTGAGTGTGTGTGTGAGTGTGTGAGTGTGTGTGAGTGTGTCTGTGTGTGTGTGAGTGTGTGTGTGAGTGTCTGTGTGTGTGTATCTGTGTGTGTGAGAGTGCATGTGTGTGGGTGTGTGTCTGTGTGTGTGAGTGTGTGTCTGTGTATGTATGTGTGTGAGTGTCTGTGTGTGTGTGTGTGTGTGTGAGTGTCTGTGTGTCTGTGTGAGTGTGTGTGTGTGTGTCTGTGTGTGAGTGTGTGTCTGTGTGTGTGTGTGTGTGTGTGTGTGTGTGTGTGTCTGTGTGTGTGAGTGTCTGTGTGTGTCTGTGTGTATGTGTGTGTGTCTGTGCGTGTGTGTGTGTCTGTGTGTGTGTGTGTGTGTGTGTGTGTGTGTGTGTGTGTGTGTGTGTGTGTGTGTGTATGATGCAGGTTTAGTGAGACTTACATTCATGACGTGGGCAGAGTCATGAAAGAAATGTTGATATGCAAAGCCGGGACTTTGTCTGAGTTGACTGTGGGAAGGTGAGACCCCTGCTGTGGTGAGGACAGGGAGACAACAGGCTGTGTAAACAGAGACAGGGGGTAGAAGGCTGTGGTGTCCCATGCACAAAACACAGTATGTTGGCACGTGGAGACAGCAAGTTGTCCTTACTACAGGGGAGGAGAGGGGTGGGGAAGTGTGGAGGGGTCAGTACCAGATGGGACCTCCCTGGAGCACGGGTGCAGTGCTGCTCTCCTTTCATAAGGAGGACGTTCCCCAGTGTTGGGGCAGAGCCGAGAAGGGTGACCGGGTCCTCCTGAGGGTGGTTTCACCAGGAGAGGTCGAGGAAGGTGGGGGGCTTGGACCAAGGTGTGCTTCGGGAAACGAGATACTGAGTGGTCCAGACCAGGAGTATGCAGAGAGGACGTTCCCTCCAGAGGGGGGTGGAAATGGGAGAGGGCAGGGGAATCTGGGAATATGGGAGCTGCCTGATTCAGACAGGGAATGAGTTGGGAAGTTTTTTCATGCTGAGAGGTGGAGGACAACACCAGGGTGTCGGAATGGGTGAGGCTGCTGCCGAGGCCTGAGTTTGTTCCTGACTTCCGGTGGTGTCCGTGTGGAATTTGCACTTTCTGCTGTGGTGAGGAGAATGTTGGGATCAATATAGTCTGAATCGTAAATGAGTGGTCGATGGGCTGAGGGTCTCAATGAACCCAGGAGTCTCGGACCAGGGTGATGGGGGGACAGAGAGAAGGACAAGAAAGAAAAGATGTGGGAGAGTGGGACGTGGGAGTACGGAGAGGGAGAGGGAAAGGGGTGGTAAGAGAATGGTGGGGAAAGAGGGGGAGAGGGGAACTGAGAGGATTGAGATGAGGGTAAGAGATTGAGGGGGCAGAGAGGGTGTGTGTGTGAGAGAGGCAGACAGACTCCCACAGTGAGAGCTGACATCACTAAGCCTGTGGTGAATGTGGAATGAGGCGTGTCAGCAATTCGGTTACACACAGGTTCTTGATGAGTGTTTGTCCCTTTGTTTTAATCAGGATGAGGTGGGCTCCAGGTGAACCCACCATGAAGCCGTTCCCCAATTAACAATCCCACAAACACACCTCTAGTTTAGAACACACAGACAGCTGAGATAAAGCAAGTACAGTACAGTTCTCAAAACAGACCATAAAAAACACTCTGCAGTGTGTGTGGGAAAATGTATCAGTACACAGCAACATCACATCTTACAAAGAAATCTCCTTGTATCCTGTCCCATCACACACTCGCAGGGTCAGACACAGAGTGAAGCTCCCTCTACATTGTCCCATCACACACTCGCAGGGTCAGACACAGAGTGAAGCTCCCTCTACATTGTCCTATCACACACTCCCAGGGTCAGACACAGAGTGAAGCTCCCTCTACATTGTCCCATCACACACTCCCAGGACACGGGTCAGACACAGAGTGAAGCTCCCTCTACACTGTCCGATCACACACTCCCAGGGCACGGGTCAGACACTGAGTGAAACTCCCTTTACACTGTCCCATCACACACTCCCAGGACACGGGTCAGACACAGAGTGAAGCTCCCTCTACACTGTCCCATCACACACTCCCAAGGCACGGGTCAGACACAGAGTGAAACTCCCTCTACACTGTCCCATCACACACTCCCAGGACACGGGTCAGACACAGAGTGAAGCTCCCTCTACACTGTCCCATCACACACTCCCAGGACACGGGCCAGCACAGAATGAAGCTGCCTCTACACTGTCCCATCACACACTCCCAGGGCACGGGTCAGACACAGAGTGAAGCTCTCTCTATACAGTCATGAGTACACCATAGAAACAGGGCCTTCTGCCCAACTCTATCCATGCTGGCCAAGGTGCTTACCTGAGCCTGTCTCACCTGCCTGTGTTTGGCCGATATCCCTCTATACCTATTGATGAACCTGTCCATTGTAAAGATTTAAAGATTGTAATTGAACTTGCCTCTTCCACTTTCTCTGGCAGCTTGTTGCATATACCTGACACTCTGGAGAAACTGTCCCTCAGGTCCATTTTTAATCTTTCCTTCCTCACCTTAAACCTGTTCCTTATCCTGCAAAAGTGACTTGTACCCACTCACCTTGTCCATACCCCTCATGCTTAATAAGAAAAGTTCTTGGCGATCCAATATCTCCTCATAACTCTAATGCTCCATCCCTGGTAAGGTCTTCATACATCCCTCCTATAGCTGCATGAGGATAGCCAACAATACTCCAGGCGCAGAGCCCTAACTAATGAAGACGTGTGTGCCAAACACCCTTCAGCGTCCTGTCTACTTGTGTTTCCAATTTCAGGGTGCTATGTACTTGTACTCTTTGGCCTCTCTGTTCTACAGTGCATGCCCAGATCCCACCGTTCACTGCACAAGTCTTGCCCTGGTTTATGTTCCCAAAATACAACACTTCACACTTGTCTCAGTTAAATCCCATCTGGCTTTCTTTGCCCCCTTTTACAGTTGATCTCAGTCTTGTTGTAACCTTTGACAATCTCTTCACTGTTCACCACACAGTGGCCCCACAAATCATGACACCTACCTACATTCTCATTCAAATTGCTTGTCTTTGCAGACCTTCTTTACAAAGACACAACACTCACCACTCACCAGTACCTCACTATGGCTAAGTTGATGAAAGTATAGAATTATAGAAAACCTCAGCACAGAAACAGGCCCTTTGGCCCATCTAGTCCATGCTGAACCATTAATCTGCCTATGCCAACAACTTGCATGTGGACCATAGCCCTCCATACCCCTCCCATACAGGTACTTTTCCAAATTTGTCTTAAATATTGAAATCGACCCAACATCCACCACTTGTGCTGGTAGCTTGTTCCACACTCTTGGAACCCTCTGAGTGAAGAAAATCCCCCTCATGCTCCTCTTAAGTGTTTCGTCTTTCACCTTTAACCCATAACCTCCAGTTCTAGTTTCACCCAACCTCAGTGACAAAAGCCTGCTTGCATTTGTCCTACAATACTCCTCAATAATTTTGTATACCTCTATCAAATCTCCTCTCGTTCTAAAGAATACTTTCCCAACTTATTCAATCTTTCCTTATAACTCAGGTCCACAAATCCTGACAATATCCTTGTAAGTTTTCTCTGTGCTCTTTCAACCTCATTTACATCTTTCCTGTGACCAAACCTGCACATTCCAAATTAGGCCTCACCAACTTCTTATACAATTTCAACATAAGATTCCAACTCCTGTATTCGGTATATTGACCTATGAAGGCCAATGTGGCAAAAGTTTTTTTACAACCCTGTCAATCCATGATGCCACCTTCAAGGAGTTATGGATCTATATTCCCAGATCCCTCTGTTCTACCAGGCTTTTCAGTGCTCGACTACTCACTGTGTAAGACCAAACCTGCTTGGTCCTCCCAAAGTGCAACGCCTGACATACTGTATGTCTGCATTAGATTCCATCGTCCATCTTTCAGCCCATTTTTCCAGCTATCCAGATTCTGTTGCAATCTCTGACAGTCTTCCTCGCTGTCCTTTACACCCCCAATCTTGGTGTCATCTGCAAATTTGCTGATCCAATTGGCTACATTACCATCCAGATCACTGATGTAGGTGACAAACAATCCTGGGCCCAGCACCAATCCCTGTGGCACAACACTAGTCACAGGCCTCCAGTTAGAGAGGCAATCATTTACCACTCTCTGGCTTCTTCCATGAAACCAATTTCTAATCCAATTTACTACCTCATCTTGTATGCCAAGCAATTGAACCTTCTTGACCAACCTCCCATGCAGAACCTTGTCAAAGGCCTTGCTGAGTCCATGTAGACGACATCTACTGCTTTGCTTTCATCAACTTTCCTGGTAGCTTTCTTGGGAAGCTCTATAAGATTGGTTAGACACAATCTACCATGCACGAAGCCATGCTGACTATCCCTAATCAGTCCCTGTCTATCCAAATACTCATGTATCCAGTCCCTTGGAATACCTTCCAATAACTTTCGCATGGTTGTTGTCAGTTTCACCAGCCTACAATTTCCTGGTTTATTGTTAGAGCAGCTCTTAAACAGTGGAACAACATTAGCTGTCTTTCAATCCTCCAGTACCTAAGGATCTTGTAAATATCTCTGCTAGGGCCTGTGAAATTTCTACACTATCCTCCACCAAGGACCGAGGGTACACATCGTCGGACCCTGGGGATTTATCCACCCTAATTTGCCTCAAGATAGCAAACAGCAAGCTCTGTAATCTGTAAACAGTACGTTCTACTGCTGCTTTGCCTCAGTTCTATAGATTCTTTGCCCATTTCCAAGTAAATACAGACGTGAAAAAAAAATTTAAAAGTCTCCCCCATCTCTTTCGCATAATCAGCACTCTGGTCTGCCAAAGGAGCAGTTTTGTCCCTTGCAATCCTTTTGTTCTTAATATATCTGTAGAATCCTGAAGGACTCTCCTTCATCTTGTTTGCTAGGGCAACCCCTTGCCTTCTTTTCGCCCTCCTGATTTCTTTCTTGCATTTCTTATACTGCATAAGCACCTCATTCAATCCTGCCTGCACTTTCTTCTTTTACTTAATCAGAGCCTCAATATCTCTTGAAAACCAAGGTTCCATAAACTTATTATCCCTGCCTTTTATTCTGACAGGCACACACAAGCTTTGTACTCTGAAAATTGCACTTTCGAAAGCCTCTCACTTACCAAGTACACCCTTGCCAGAAAACAGCCTATTCCAACCCACACTTGACGGATTCTTTCTGAAAGCATCAAAGCTATCTCTACTTGGACCCAGCACTGTCCTCCCTGGCTTCCCACAGTGTCCTAGCAGATACTTGTTCAGGCCTCTGTACACTTTACGACCGCACCTCCTCTATGATGCGGGTATGTTGCCGGCCATTACTACCCTCTTCCCTGAACTCCCTAGTTGTCATGTCCTCTGTACAGTCAATTCAGACAGATGCTGGAAGTCTAGAATAACACACACAAAGTGCTGGAGGAACTCATCAGGCCAAGCGGCATCTATGGAGCATTGACAAGTCAGGCTGAGACCCTTCATTTAGCACCTTGCTCCTCTTCTGGTACTCCACACACAGATGGCTATGCTGATGTTTATGGGGACCTATACACTCTCAAGTTACACTCTTGCTCTTAAAAAATTCTTGTAGAATCTTTTAGAGTCTCCTTACATGGCAAAGCGATCTCATGTCCTCTTTATAACTTCCTGATTTCTCTCTTGTGTACTCCTGTAGCCCTTGTACCTCTGAAAACAGTTACTTGATTACAGAAGTCCGTACCTCATCCAGGCCATTCCTTATTCCTGAACAGACCCTCAATATCCTCGTCCATCCTGCCAGCCATGCCCTTTACACAGGAACATGCTGGCTCTGAACTCTCCCTATCTCACTTTTAAAAGATTCCTGCTTGGCATACACCCCTTTACCTTTATTTCCAGTCTCACACTCCCAGGGAATGGGTCAGACACAGAGTGAAACTCCCTCTACACTGTCCATCACACACTCCCAGGACAAGGGTCAGACACAGAGTGAAACTCCCTCTACACTGTCCCATCACACACTCCCAGGGAATGGGTCAGACACAGAGTGAAACTCCCTCTACACTGTCCATCACACACTCCCAGGACACGGGTCAGACACAGAGTAAAGTTCCCTCTACACTGTCCCATCACACGCTCCCAGGGCACGGGTCAGACACAGAGTGAAACTCCCTCTACCCTGTCCCATCACACACTCCCAGGGCATGGCTCGGACACAGAGTGAAACTCCCTCTACACTGTCCCATCTCACACTCCCAGGGAATGAGTTAGACAGAGTGAAGCTGACATTTGATAAGGTTCTGCATGGAAGATGTTCCAGAAGTTTATAGGATCTAAGCCAGGCTGTCTAATTGAATCCATAAATAGTTTTGTGATTGCGATTTTCTGAGTCAGTCTGGAACTATAGATGTGAGGTGCAGAAGGAAAAATTGAAAGCGGCAAATGCTTCACATGGAATCTGGTGGGTGTTTGGGATGTGATAGTGACAGAGATGGGTTCGGTGAATATGTTTAAAGGATGCTTGGACAGGCAGATAGTTAGGGATGCTTAGAGGGATCTCGGCCAAATGCAGGCAAATGGGACTAGCTTGGGAAACGAGCGAGTTGGGCTGAACTCGGGGAGTGCAGGAGAGAGTGTAGGAGGGCGGAATTTCCTCGCAGCCTCGGTCCCCGCCTCGGTCTTCTGTGAAGGTTTCATTTAGCATTGTATTTTGCAAAGACGTTCGAGGGTGGGATTTAACTGTGAACGGTAGGGATTTGAGGAATGACCCAGTGGCATCACAGGTAGAGAGGACAGTGAAGAGGGTTTTTGGCACACTGACCTGCTTCATTCAGTGCACTCGGTACAGAAGTTGGGATGCTAAGTTGCAGTTTTACAAGATATTGGTGAGGCAGTATTTATAATATTGTTGCTCACCGTGGTGTTGGAAAAATGCACCCCGACTGGTAAAGAGTACAGAGGAGATTCATGAGAACTTTGCAAGGTTTCGGGGGACTGAGTTATGGAGAGGCTGAGCAGGTAGGGACTGATTCACCGGAGCACAGGAGAATGAGGGATGACCTTAGAGAGGTGTATAAAATCATGAGGGGCATAGATAGGGTGAATGCATGCAGCCTTTTTCCCAGGGTTGGCAAATCAAGAAACAAGAGGGCACAGTTTTAAGATGAGAGTGTACAGATTTAATTGGAACCTGAGTGGCAACTTTTTCAGCTAGAGACTGGTTGGTACATAGAACGGGCTGCCTGAGGAAGCATTTGAGGCAGATACATTTACAACATTTAAGTGGTACTTGGACATGTACATGAGTAGGAATGATTTAGAGCAGGGGTTCCTAACCATTTTTATGCCATGAAGCCTTACCATTAACCAAGGGATCTGTGGGCCCCAGAGTGGGAACCCCTGATCTGGAGAAATATGGGCCAAGCATGGGGAAATGGAACCAGCATGGGTGCAAGTCTTGCTCAGTATGGCCCAGTTGAGCCCAAGGTCCTGGTTCCATGCTGTATGACTCTGTGACTGGGAGAAATTTCATCCCAACCAGTGCAAGATGCTGTACTTTGGGAAGTCAACAAGGAATGTTGATGAACAGAGAGAGCCTGGATATGGGGACAAGAAGTTATGAAGAAGGCATATGGCAAATTTGTCTTCACAGGCTGTGGCTTGGAATGTAAGAGTCTCAGCTTTAGAGAAACATGGTTCAGGCGCTCAGACCGCCACACACATTTCCGGTTTGGTCCCATGGATTACCGTGCACAGATCCAGTTCGGTCGTACGGATCACCGTGTGCAGATCCGGTTTGATTGTACAGATCACTGTGTGCAGATCTGGTTTGCTCGTACAGATCACTGTGTGCAGATCCGGTTTGGTCATACAGATCACTGTGTGCAGATCCGGTTTGCTCATACAGATCACTGTGTGCAGATCCAGTTCAGTCGTACGGATCACCGTGCACAGCTCCGGTTTGCTTGTAGAGATCACTTTGTGCAGATCCAGTTTGCTCGTACAGATCACTGTGTGCAGATCCGGTTCGGTCGTATGGATCGCCGTGTGCAGATCTGGTTTGCTCGTACAGATCACTGTGTGCAGATCCGGTTCGGTCGTACAGATCGCCGTGTGCAGATCTGGTTTGCTCGTACGGATCAATGTGCACAGTTGCGGTTCGGTTGCCAGATCACTGTGTACGTTTCTGGTTACCACACTCGAGCAAGGCTGTGGAGGGAGATTCCCCAGGGGAAGAGCTGGATTGGAAGACTTTAGTTAAGGGATTGATCAGGCAAGCTGGCTTGTTTTCCCTGGAGTGAAGAGGCTGATGGGGAGACCTGATGGAGATGTACGGGTGACGCCCCATCCCCCTACCCATGTTATGGCTGTTCCAGTTACAGAAACTTGCCCTCACAGAACTCACAAACTACTGCCCATAGCTTTGAGAGATGGACTCTAACTGAAGTTGTGTGTGGAGATAAAGCAAATAAATTAACACATAATCATATGATGTTACATCCTGTTAAGGGAAATGTGAATAAAGACTGTTTTGCACTCACTCATCCATGCATAATAGAAATGGGGCATATGGACTGTTTACGAATGCACCCCCTCCCTCGTCCATGCATAATGAAGGGGTTCTTCTCTGACCCTTTCCAATGCAACCACATCCTTCCTATGGTGCAGTGACCAGGGCAGTATGCTGTCAGAACACACTTGGATTTCTGTGGACCTAACCAGCGTTACAAAACACAGCATTCCAAGACATATAAGCAATCTCTCAAGCTATGAAGATTATGAGGGGCAGTGATCACGTAGACACTCTTTTCCAATGATCAGGGAGGATGTCAAAACATCAAAGCCAAAGTCAAGCACAAATCCATGTATGCACAGTAGTGAAAACTTACTTACCCAGTGCGTTGGATCATACGAGCAGCTTTCAGCTGATAAACACAGATTATACACATTTTTCACAAGAGAGCACAAGCAGAACAAAAAATAGTCCACTTTAATGCAATTAATGGAAGTGGTTATAGTGTTGCTAAGCTGTAGTGATCAGGATTGTTCAGGTTTCTTCAGGAACCAGTAGATGAAGGGAAGTAGTTGTTCTTGAACCTAGTGATGTGGAACTTCAGGCTTCTGAACCCCATGTCCGACGGAAGCTATGAGAAAATAGTATGGCCCGACTGGTGGGGATCAGAGAGTCACCTCACTATAGGAAGGATGTGGAAGCATTGGAAAGGGTACAGAGGAGATTTACCAGGATGCTGCCTGGTTTAGAGAGTATGCATTATGATCAGAGATTAAGGGAGCTCGGGCTTTACTCTTTGGAGAGAAGGAGGATGAGAGGAGACATGATAGAGGTGTACAAGATAATAAGAGAAATAGATAGAGTGGATAGCCAGCGCCTCTTCCCCAGGGCACCACTGCTCAATACAAGAGGACATGGCTTTAAGGTAAGGGGTGGGAAGTTCAAGGGGGATATTAGAGGAAGGTTTTTTACTCAGAGAGTGGTTGGTGCGTGGAATACACTGCCTGAGTCAGTGGTGGAGGCAGATACGCTAGTGAAGTTTAAGAGACTACTAGACAGGTACATGGAGGAATTTAAGGTGGGGGTTTATATGGGAGGCGGGGTTTGAGGGTCGGCACAACATTGTGGGCCGAAGGGCCTGTACTGTGCTGTACTATTCTATGTTCTATGTTCTATGTTCTATAAGGAGGAATTTCTTTAGCCAGTGCATTCACAGATGTGAACCTGTGGAATGCCTAGCCACGGGCGGCTGTAAAGGCCAGGTCAGTGGGTGCATTTAAGGTGGGTGATAGGTTCTTGATTAGTCAGGGTGTGAAAGGTTACGGGGGAAGGCAGGAGAATGGGGTTAAGAGGGAAATGGATCAGCCGTGTTGAAATGGCGGAGCAGACACGGTGGCCTCATTCTGCTTCCTTGTCCCTATGGCCTCATGTTGGAGGCAGAGCATCCTGTAGGTACTATTGGTGATGGGGAGAGGGACACACACTGAGTTCACTACCCTCTGAGGCTTCCGATGTTCCTGCAATTTCCAATTGCCGTCCCAGACCACGCTGCAACTAGTCAGGATACTTTCAAAAGTACATTTGTTACAGATCTGAGAATAATTTTTTTACACTGAGTGGTTGATATCTGGATCTCACTTCCAGAGGAGGTGGCAGAATCAGAGACAATCCAGATTCTAAATTCATAAAGACCAAAGATAAAGCGGTTGCTCACAGTCCTTTTCCCAGAGTAGGGGTGCAACGGTAGTGTAGCGGTTAGCATGAGGCCGTTCCAGAGTTTGGAGTTCAATTCCAGCGCTGTCCGTGAGGAGTGTCAGTATGTCCTCCCCGTGGAACAAGTGAGCTTTCTCCAGTTGCTTCCCACAGTCCAAAGATGTACCAGGTTGGTTAATTGGTTATTGTCAATTGTCCTGTGGTTAGGTCATGGTAGGGAGGTCCCTGATCAATGATGTAGTTGGGGGTTCGATGCTGGGACCATTGCTGTTTGTGATATAGATTAACAATTTGAACATGAATGTAGGAGGCATGACTGGTAGGCTTGTGGATGACACAAAAGTTGATAGTGTTGTAGATAGTGAGGAACATTGTCTAAGAATACATGGACTAATCATTTCCCTGAGCAGGAAATTTTTACATGGTCTGAAAACTGTGCTGCACTTTAAATGCCTTTTTGTAATATGCACATCAGCCAAACGCAAACCACAACTCACAACACAAGTAAACAATGTCAGGAAGTCAAAACAACTGACAGGCAATAGTACAATGGTAAAAGTAAAATGTTTTAACTAGATGGTGCTGGCATTCAATGCGCCAGCAGTTTTTTAATAATGAGCTACTGACTTCCATTCTGTGTTTATTGTTACAATTTATAACAGTGTTGTAACATGAAGCACTGACAATGTAAATATGCTGAAGCTCTAAAATGTTTCAAAGTAAAGATTGTGGTATGTTTATTATTTAGAAAATTTATCAATTATATTCATTAACATAATTACATGGTATTTCACAATTATAACATAGATTATATTAGCATAATTTCTAAATTATATGAACATTAGTTTATCTGTGCAACAACAAAGACTATGTGCACCGGAGCATTTCAGTTAGTGGGCGGCCATGCACGCACATAGCTTAGAGGGAACAGTACAGCAAGGTACACTTCAGATGGAAATTTTGGCGGAGCATTGGCAGATAGAATTTAATCCTAGCAAGTAGGAATTGATACATTTTGTAGAGGTAGGACAGACACAGTAAATGGTGGGCGCCAAGCAGCGTTTCCCAACCTGGGCTCACAGACTCTTGCTTAATGGTATTGGTGCACGGCATAACAAAGGTTGGGAACCGCGAGTGCTAAGGAATGTTGATGAAAGGATAGACCATTGTTCCCCAGAAGTGGTGCTGAAAAATGTGTATGGCATGCCTGCCTTCAGAGTTCAGGGAACAGATCATAAAAGTTGAAGTGTTATGCTGCAACTCACAAAGCACTGGTTAAATTGCACAGAGAATCGTGTGGTCTGATTACTGCAATGAAATTGATAAATTGTTTTATTACTCTAGGATGAACTGAGGCACAGTGACAAATTTTGTTTTGCTTGCCATTGAGGCAAATCATTTCAGCTCATGGTACAAAGGAAAATGGAATGAAGTGTTACAGTTAGAGAGGAAAGTGCGCTGCAGGTAAACCATGAGGTTGATGGGCATGACAAGGTAGATTGTGAGGTTCATTTTACTGTACTAGGGAGCCAGTCTAGAGCTGGGTAGAAGCTGTCTTTGAACACTGGCTCTTATACCTTCTGTTCGATGGGGGGGGGGGGGAGCTGATTGATCTCTCTGACTGCTGAACTGAGGCAGAGGGAAGTGTAGACCAAGTCCATCATTTCTGTGATATGCACAACTCTCTGCAGTTTTTCGAGGTGACGGGCAGAGCAGTTACTGTACCAAGCCGGGATGCGTCTGGATAGGATGCTTTCTATGGTGTACTGATGTTGAATTTATTTAGCCTCCTGAGGACGTAGAGGTGTTGGTGAGCTTTCTTGGCCGAGACGTCAACATGTACCAGGGCAGGGCATTGGTGATGTTTACTCTGATATGGATGTGGTTGCACTGAAGAGGGTGTAGAGGAGGTTTGCCAGCAAGGAGCCTGGATTTGAGAACTTTAGTTACAGAGAGAGTTTGGTCATGCTGGGCCTGTTCTCTGGAGTGAAAGGGATGAGCTGTGACCTGGGAGAATTGTATAAAATTATAGGAGGCATGGATAGGGTAGAGAGTCCGAATCTTTTTTCCCACAATACAATCTAAGGTTTTGTTATGTCTACACTGTCCCATCACACATTCCCAGGAAAGGGTCAAATACAGAGTAAAACCCCCTCAACACTGTCCCATCACACACTCCCAGGGCATGGGGCAGATACAGAGTGAAGTTCCCTCTACACTGTCCCATCACACACTCCCAGGGCCCGGGTCAGACACAGAGTGAAGCTCCCTCTACACTGTCCCATCACACACTCCCAGGGCACGGGTCAGACACAGAGTGAAGCTCTCTCTACACTGTCCCATCACACACTCCCAGGGCACGGGTCAGTCACAGAGTGAACCTCCCTCTACACTGTCCCATCACACACTCACAGGACACGGGTCAGACACAGAGTGAAACTCCCTCTACACTGTCCCATCACACACTCCCAGGACACGGGTCAGACACAGAGTGAAGCTCCCTCTACACTGTCCCATCACACACTCCCAGGACACAGCTATCCATGGGTCTTAGAAACTAGTGGTGCGAGGATTGGCCGGGCAGACTGCCTGGCAATGTTTAGGGGATATGTTCGTGCCCGGGTAAATATTGAGAAGGAACACGCGCTGTCCACGGCGACCATGGAGGCATTCTGGGACCATTGGGCTCTGTGGGGGTGGGGGGGGTGGTTATTGCCATCATTGACAGAGATGGAAGCATTTTAGTTTAATATGTGTTGTGTATTTGTAGTGCAGTAATTGTGTTAGTCACTGGTTTGTACATATAACACTGAATTTGTAATAAAGATATTTTGTACATAAAAAAGGGCACAATTTAGACAGAGTGAAACTGTCTCTCTTTACACTGTCTCATCATTCTGTATGCTGCAGCTTCTGCACTGGTTGAACCTGTTTCTCCAGTTACCGTGTTTGTCCTGTCTCTGCAGTGTGATGAGGGTGTGAGTTGTGTGTAAGGTGTGCTCTGATTTTTTCCTGTTCCCCTGCTCACAGGCATGACTCACCTCCGGAAATTCCAGGCTGATTGTGTCAGAGGTCTCTGGTTGCCTCGTTGGCGGGGTGATGTTTTTCAGACAATGTGTGGGTTGTCACTCAAGGCCCCTGTAGGAGGGACAGCGTAGCCGAAATCACCCCTTGTTTATCATCCCTCTCATGAGAGAATGGCCAGAGGCTTCAGTTCCAGGCATGATGAGTGACTCACTCTTCCACCATCTGGTCCGTGAGGTGCTGCTCCCCTGTTCTCTCAATTCCCTCGTTATGAACATGTACCTTATCGTTGACCTGCACTGCGCTTTCTCTGAAACCTTTACACTCTGTTCTGCATTCTGTTATTGTTCTACCCCAATACATTATGAAGATTTGATCTGCAAAACTGTACTTCAATCAATAAATCAATTCCCACTTCCAATTCCTTCTTCTAGCTGTGCCCCCAGCCAGTACATTTCCCACAGCAGTAGGGAAGCAGGGAGCATGTCCTACAATCGGAATGTGTCCCAGTAAAACGTGGATGGCAGCTGGTGCTTGCTGCCAGGAGCCAGGTGACCCCCTGAAGGCAGAGGACTACTGGGAAGAGTACATCAGCAGTGCACACCATCTCAGATGGTGCTCAGTGTACGAGTATCCCTGCATGGTCCTGAGGTGGGTACGTACTCACAGCAGTGACTGACCACCCCCCCTCAGCACAGGAAGCAGAGACCCAGTGTTTCCTGTTGAAGTTCACCAACTTCCTCTGCGTTATGGTAACAAAGATGAGGGAAGGTCCAAAGTGACCAACTGGTTCCACAACATAGTTGGTTCATGCTCAGCACTTTACCCCAGTGAGGAATCATTCTGTGATGTCCTGACCAGTGCCCTAACCAGGCAATGGCTTCAGTCTCCAAGTCCTGCTAGTTCCCTAGCCTTCTATCCTCAGTGGGACTCGCGTAGAGGAGGTGTGCAGTGCTCCACGCAAATAGTCCCATGTCTTCTGACAGGGATTCCCCATGCCACAGCCACACCAGGCTGTTCGGAATGCCCTCCCCCCCGGCAGAGGGTCATGCTGCATGGAGGTGTTCCTCACACCGCCCCCCCCCCCCCATCGTGACATAGAGGTGTCTGTCTCCCCCCCATCGTGACATAGAGGTGTTTCCCATGCACTCTGACCCCCCCCCATCGTGACATAGAGGTGTTTCCCACGCACTCTGACCCCCCCCCATCGTGACATAGAGGTGTTTCCCATGCATTCTGACCCCCCTCCCCATCGTGACATAGATGTGTTTCCCATGCACTCTGACCTCCCCGTCGTGACATAGAGGTGTTTCCCATGCACTCTGACCCCCCCCATTGTGACATAGAGGTGTTTCCCATGCACTCTGACCCCCCCATCGTGACATAGAGGTGTTTCCCATGCACTCTGACCCCCCCCATCGTGACATAGAGGTGTTTCCCATGCACTCTGACCCCCCCATCATGACATAGAGGTGTTTCCCATGCACTCTGACCCCCCCATCCATCCATACCATAGAACCATAGAAACTACAGCACAGAAACAGGCCCTTTGGCCCTTCTTGGCTGTGCCGAACCATTTTCTGCCTAGTCCCACTGACCTGCACACGGACCATATCCCTCCATACACCTCCCATCCATGTGTCTGTCCAATTTATTCTTAAATGTTAAAAAAGAACCCACATTTACCACCTCGTCTGGCAGCCCATTCAATACTCCCACCACTCTCTGTGTGAAGAAGCCCCCCCTAATGTTCCCTTTAAACTTTTCCCCCCTCACCCTTAACCCATGTCCTCTGGTTTTTTTCTCTCCTTGCCTCAGTGGAAAAAGCCTGCTTGCATTCACTCTATCTATACCCATCATAATTTTATATACCTCTATCAAATCTCCCCTCATTCTTCTACGCTCCAGGGAATAAAGTCCTAACCTATTCAACCTTTCTCTGTAACTGAGTTTCTTAAGTCCCGGCAACATCCTTGTAAACCTTCTCTGCACTCTTTCAACCTTATTTATATCCTTCCTGTAATTTGGTGACCCCCCCCATCGTGACATAGAGGCGTTTCCCATGCACTCTGACCCCCCGCATCGTGACATAGAGGTGTTTCCCATGCACTCTGACCCCCCCATCGTGACATAGAGGTGTTTCCCATGCACTCTGACCCCCCCCCATCGTGACATAGAGGCGTTTCCCATGCACTCTGACCCCCTCCCCATCGTGACATAGAGGTGTTTCCCATGCACTCTGACCCCCCCCCATCGTGACATAGAGGTGTTTCCCATGCACTCTGACCCCCCCATCGTGACATAGAAGTGTTTCCTATGCACTCTGTTCTCCCGCCCCCACCCCGTTATTCCGATTTTCCATTTCACAATACGGGTCCCCACCGGAGTCCATCCCCTGGCCATTGGGGACTTGGGGTACAAAGTTCTGCACACGGCAGCACCATAGAACAGATTCCCAAGTTGGGTTATGGACTTTCCAGCTGTCTGCCATTTCTGAGGCCGGGAGAGGATGGTCTCCCGTGTATATATGGGGTGTAATAGATTGCAATCTCTATTTGTGTATCTGGAGGAGTTGCTCCTCAAGTTCTGGCTGAACTCCCGATCTTCAGTCAGCTAGTTGTTGAGGTGAGTCAGTTGGTTGGGGGATCTGGTGGCACAGAACATGGGAGATAGAACAGAACACAGGTGACAGAACAGTACTGTACTGGAATAGGCTCGTTGGCCCACAATGTTGTGGTAAGATAATTAAACTCCTGGCTTAACCATCCCTTCTACCTGTTTAACTCTCTCCATTCTCTGCACTTCTGTGTGCCTATCAAAGGCTTCAAATATTTACCTCCAGCACAACCAGCAGCAGATTCCAGGCACCTAACACTTGCCCCACCTATCCACTTCAGGGAACTAAGGGCTTGGACCCCAAGGTCCCTCTGTACATCAACACTTAAAGATATTGCGATTAACTGTGCACTGTCCCCCTATATACTCGGTCAATCTTCTACACTATTCACAATAACACCAATCTTTGGCCAATCCACAGATTTAACCATATAACAATTACAGCACAGAAACAGGCCATCTTGGCCCTTCTAGTCCATGCCAAATTCTTACTCTCATCTAGTCCCACCGACCTGCACTCAGCCCATAACGCTCCGTTCCTTTCCTGTCCATATATCTATCCAATTTAACTTTAAACGACAACATCGAACCTGCCTCAACCACTTCTGCTGGAAGCTCGTTCCACACAGCTACTACTCTCTGAGTAAAGAAGTTCTCCCTTATGTTACCCCTAAACTTTTGCCCTTTAACTCTCAACTCATGTCCTCTTGTTTGAATCTCCCCCACTCTCAATGGAAAAAGCCTATCTACGTCAACTCTATCTATCCTCCTCATAATTTTAAATACCTCTATCAAGTCCCCCCTCAACCTTCTATGCTCCAAGGAATAAAGACCTAACTTGTTCAACCGTTCTCTGTAACCTAGGAGTGAAACCCAGGCAACATTTTAGTAAATCTCCTCTGTACTCTCTCAATTTTATTGACATCTTTCCTATAATTAGGTGACCAGAACTGTACACAATATTCCAAATTTGGCCTCACCAATGCCTTATATAATTTCAACATTACATCCCAACTCCTATACTCAATGCTCTGATTAATAAAGGCCAGCATACCAAAAGCTTTCTTCACCACCCTATCCACATGAGATTCCACCTTCAGGGAACTATGCACCATTATTCCTAGATCCCTCTGTTCTACTGCATTCTTCAATGCCCTACCATTTACCATGTATGTCCTAGTTTGATTAGTCCTACCAAAATGTAGCACCTCACATTTTTCAGCATTAAACTCCATCTGCCATTGATCAGCCCACTCTTCTAACTGGCCTAAATCTCTCTGAAAGCTTTGAAAACCTACTTCATTATCCACAACGCCACCTATCTTAGTATGATCTGCATACTTACTAATCCAATTTACCACCCCAACATCCAGATCATTAATATATATGACAAACAACATTGGACCCAGTACAGATCCCTGAGGCACACCACTAGACACCGGCCTCCAATCTGACACACAGTTATCCACCACTACTCTCTGGCATCTCCCATCCAGCCACTGCTGAATCCATTTTACTACTTCGATATTAATGCCTAACGATTGAACCTTCCTAACTAACCTGCCATGTGGAACCTTGTCAAAGGCCTTACTGAAGTCCATATAGACAACATCCACCGCTTTACCCTCGTCAACTTTCCTAGTAACCTCATCAAAAACTTCAGTAAGATTTGTCAAACATGACCTTCCACACACAAATCCATGTTGACTGTTCCTAGTCAGACCCTGTCTATCCAGATAATTATATATACCATCTCTAAGAATACTTTCCATCAATTTACCCACTACTGACGTCAAACTCACAGGCTGATAATTGCTAAGTTTACTCTTAGAACCTTTTTTAAACAATGGAACCACATGAGCAATACACCAATCCTCTGGCACCATCCCCGTTTCTAATGACATTTGAAATATTTCTGTCAGAGCCCCTGCTATTTCCACACTAACTTCCCTTAAGGTGCTAGGGAATATCTTGTCCAGACCCAGAGACTTATTCACTTTTATATTCCTTAAAAGCACCATTACTTCCTCTTCTTTAATCATCATACTTTCCATAACTACCCTTCTTGTTTCCTTTACCTTACACAATTCAATATCCTTCTCCTTAGTGAATACCGAAGAAAAGAAATTGTTCAAAATCTCCCCCATGTCTCTTGGCTCTGCACATAGCCATCCACTCTGATTCTCTAAGGGACCAATTTTATCCCTCGCTGTCCTTTTGCTATTAATATAACTGTAGAAACCCTTTGGGTTTATTTTCACCTTACTTGCCAAAGCAGCCTCGTATCTTCTTTTAGCTTTTCTAATTTCTTTCTTAAGATTCTTTTTACATTCTTTATATTCCTCGAGTACCTCATTAACTCCAAGCTGCCTATATTTATCGTAGATCCCTCTCTTTTTCCGAACCAAGTTTCCAATATCCCTTGAAAACCATGGCTCTCTCAAACTTTTAACCTTTCCTTTCAACCCAACAGGAACATAAAGATCCTGTAACCTCGAAATTTCACCTTTAAATGACCTCCATTTCTCTATTACATCCTTCCCATAAAACAAATTGTCCCAATCCACTCCTCCTAAATCCTTTCACATCTTCTCAAAGTTAGCCTTTCTCCAATCAAAAATCTCAACCCTGGGTCCAGTCCTATCCTTCTCCATAATTATATTGAAACTAATGGCATTGTGATCGCTGGACCCGAAGTGATCTCCAACACATACCTCTGTCACCTGACCTATCTCATTCCCTAACAGGAGATCCAACACTGCCCCTTCTCTAGTTGGTACCTCTATGTATTGCTACAAAAAACTATCTTGCACACATTTGACAAACTCCAAACCACCCAGCCCTTTTACAGAATGGGCTTCCCAGTCTACGTGTGGAAAATTAAAATCTCCCACAATCACAACCTTGTGCTTACTACAAGGTTTGTTAACCCAACTATCTACATTTTCATCTAGGTCATTTATATATTGTACATCACGGGCAACAGAGGCCGTCGTAGCACTAATCACCAACCTCTAGCCAGAGTAAACCCTATTGATCCTCTGAATTCCATGGGCAAGCCAATTCTTTATCCGAATTCCACGTATCTGATGCATCTTAACCTCTGGGTGAACCAACAGGAGAGACCTTGTCAAAAGCCTCACTAAAATCTACGTAGGCAACCTCCATAGCTCTACCCTCATCAATCATCATCTTCACCTCCTTGAAAAACTCGATTTCCTGGTTGGTGGGCCTGGCCGAGATGGTCATTCCTGGGTCTGCTCCTGCTCCGGGGGATATATCCATGTCACGTGCCCCTGGAGAACAAGTTCACGGTGTTTATTTAGTTACAACACCCTCAATTTACGGTGACCAATTAACCTACTGACCAGTACATTTTGTACTGTGGGAGGAACTGGAGCACTGGGAGATAACCGATTTATTCCACTGGGATGATGTACAGATTCCTTCCAGAAGACACGAGCATTGAACGTGGAACTCCGATGCCCCGAGCTGGAATGGCAACTTTCCGGGACTGGGCTTGGCTCTTCTGAACTGCATTGTTTTAACAACCTAATGAAAGTTATGTAACAATAGCAATGAAGCTCATTTAAAAAGCAACAAATGGGTCACATCAATTACTCATGTTCCTCTTTGCTCCTCACTCTCGCCCCATCCCCATCTTCTTCCCAAATTCGCCTGCGTCTCTGCCACACTCACTATTCCACATCCCGACATCCACCTCCCTGTACTTCTCTACCCCTTACCCCCTCTCTGCTTTAAACTTCCCCACTATCCCCTTTACCATTCTCCAACCTCTTTGTACCCCATTCGTCCCGTCGTGCTCCATCCAATCCCCTGACATCTTTCCCCTCCCTCCACCGATCCTCTCCCCGCTCTCTCACACCCTTTCCCACTCTCTCCTGATCCCTCTCCCCTCCCCTCTCCTCACTACCCATCCTCTTTTCCCCTTTACCCTCTCCCTTCCCCGTGCCTCCATGTTCTCCCTTCCGTTCTTTCTATCCTCTCCATCCCTCTCTCTGCCCTGTCCCTTTCCTCTCCCTCAACCTTTGCCCATCTCGTTCCTCTCCATCCCTCTCTCTGTCCCGTTCCTCTCCCTCCCTCTCTCCCCTGTCCCGTTCCTCTGCCTCACCCTTTGCCCGTCCCGTTTCTCTCCCTCTCTCTCCCTGCCCTGTCCCATTCCTCTCCATCCCTCTCTCTGTCCCGTTCCTCTCTGCGCTGTCCCCTCGCTACCTCCAGGACTCAGTGGGCAGGAGCTGCAGACGGACGCCGAGAGCCAGGCCACCCTCGGGGGCAACGTGCTGCTGCGCTGCGTGTTCACGGGCTCGGGCCAGCTGACGCAGGTAACCTGGGACAAGCTGACGGATCTGGGCCCGCAGACAGTGGCAGTTCGCAGCACCGAGCACGGCACCAGCACACACCCGTTCTACGGGTCCCGGGCGCGCTTTGTCCAGGCGGACGTTCAGCCCGACGCCTCGCTCCTCATCCAGGACGTGGTGCTCGCCGACGCCGGTCACTTCCGTTGCAAAGTCTTCACCTTCCCAGCCGGGAGCTTCGAGGGAGACACCTGGCTCACCGTCCTGGGTAGGTGTCGGGGTCAGGAGGACAGAGTGAGGGGTGGGGAGTGACAGAAGGAAAGAGGGGGCAGTGAGGGGGGAGGATGAGTGGGCAGGATGAGGGGGTAGGGTAGTATGGAGGGAGAGGGGAGGAGAGGTGTAGAGGATGGTAAAGTGAGATGGAGGAGGGAGGAAGGTGGAGGGGAAGAGGAGAGGAGGGAGGAAGAGGAAAGGGGAGGGAAGTTTAGGAGGGAAGGTGGAGGGGAGGAGAAGGGGAGGAGGGGGAGGAGTGGGAAGGGGAAGAGGAGGGAGGAATGGGGAAGGGCAGGGAGGGGAGGCTAAAAGGGAGGGGAGGGGAGGGGAGGGGTGAGGGGAAGGGGAGGCATCAGGGAGGGGAAGAGGAAGAGGAATGGTAAGGAGAGGGGAAAGGGAGGGTAAGGGTAAGGGGAAAGGGAGGGATGGGAGGGATGGGAGGGACATTGGGGAAGTGAGTGAATGGGATGGAGGAAGAAGTAGGGGTTGAGTGAGCGAAGATGAGGGAAGCAGGATTGTGGAAGAGGAAGAGAGAGAGGTGGGAGATAGTGGGGCGATGAAGAGTGGGAGAGGTGGGGGATGCAACGGGAGCAAGGTAGAGGGGAGTAGGTGGGAGGTAGAAGAGACCATGGTAGGGACAGGGAATTAACATATTACAATGCAATATCCTATTCATCTTTCACTCCCCTCCCCCTCCCACTCATTCTACCCCATCCCAACTCTTCACCCTCCATGCCTTCTCATCATTCCCTCTTCCCCTCTCCATTTCTCCCTATCCTTCTCTCCCTTTCCCCCACCCTCCTCTCCCTCTCCCCAATCTCCTCTCCCCTTCCCCAATCTCCTCTCCCTCCCCCCAACCTCCTCTCCCTCCCCCCAACCTCCTCTCCCTCCCCCCAACCTCCTCTCCTCTTCCCCAAACTCCTCTCCCTCCCCCCAACCTCCTCTCCTCTTCCACCAACTTCCTCTCCTCTTCCACCAACTTCCTCTCCCTCTTCCTGCTGGCCGTCTCCTCTTTCTCTGACTACCCATCTCCCACCATCCCTAATACACGCCTCCCCTTGTTGCCCATCCGCAGTTCCTCCTCAGGTGTGGGTGGTACAGGGACCACGTACCCTGCTGGAGGGGGAGCGCCGTGCGCTGGCGGCGTCCTGTGTGGCCACGGGGAGTAAGCCGGGACCCGAGGTGCGGTGGGAATCGCCAGTGGTGGGGGAGCAGGAACTGCTCAAGTCGGAGAATGAGAATGGCACGGTGACAGCCAGAGCTCAGTACTTCATCCGGCCCGAGCGTGGGGTGAAGGGGAAGGATCTGGTTTGTGTCGTCAATCACTCCACCTTGTCTGAGCCCGTCCGCATCCACTACACCCTCAACGTCTTCTGTGAGTACCAGGGTGTAGGGAGCGAGCCTCACTCTGTGTCTGACCCATGCCCTGGGAGTGTGTGATGGGACAGTGTAGAGGGAGTTTCACTCTGTGTCTGACCCGTGTCCTGGGAGTGTGTGATGGGACAGTGTAGAGGGAGCTTCACTCTGTGTCTGACCGGTGTCCTGGGAGTGTGTGATGGGACAGTATAGAGGGAGGCTCACTCTGTGTCTGACCCGTACCCTGGGAGTCGTCGTCGTCGTGGCTATGCCTCGAGGTCGAGGATGATGGTCTTCATTCTGAAGAAGTGGCCCACAGAGTGAAGACGCCTGTGCGTGTATTTGTTTAACGTGTACTTGATGCTGCACTCCAAGAAGCACACGATACTTCACAAATCAACCAACTGATTCCAATGGCATGGAAACCACGACGATTGGAGCTGGTGGATTTGCTGCAGCCTTCATCCGCCTTCACAGCCATAGAACCATAGAACCACAGAAACTACAGCACAGAAACAGGCCTTTTGGCCCTTCTTGGCTGTGCCAAACCATTTTCTGCCTAGTCCCACTGACCTGCACACGGACCATATCCCTCCATACACCTCCCATCCATGTATCTGTCCAATTTATTCTTAAATGTTAAAAAATAACCCACATTTACCATCTCGTCTGGCAGCTCATTCCATACTCCCACCACTCTCTGTGTGAAGAAGCCCCCACTAATGTTCCCTTTAAACTTTTCCCCCCTCACCCTTAACCCATGTCCTCTGGTTTTTTTCTCCCCTTGCCTCAGTGGAAAAAGCCTGCTTGCATTCACTCTATCTATACCCATCATAATTTTATATACCTCTATCAAATCTCCCCTCATTCATCGAGCCAATGTCTAATCCAATTTACCACCTCTCCATGTATACCTAGCGACTGAATTTTCCTAACTAACCTCCCATGCGGAACCTTGTCAAAGGCCTTACTGAAGTCCATGTAGACAATATCCACTGCCTTCCCTTCATCCACTTTCCTGGTAACCTCCTCGAAAAACTCCAATAGATTGGTCAAACATGACCTACCACGCACAAAGCCATGTTGACTCTCCCTAATAAGCCCCTGTCTATCCAAATGCTTGTAGATTCCGTCTCTTAGTACTCCCTCCAATAACTTACCTACTACCGACGTTAAACTCCCGGCCTATAATTTCCCGGATTACTTTTCGATCCTTTTTTAAACAACGGAACAACATGAGCCACTCTCCAATCCTCCGGCACCTCACCTGTAGACAGCGACATTTTAAATATTTCTGTCATGGCCCCCGCAATTTCAACTCTAGTCTCCTTCAAGGTCTGAAGGAACACTCTGTCAGGTCCCGGGGATTTATCCACTTTAATTTTCCTCAAGACAGCAAGCACCTCCTCCTTTTCGATCTGTACAGTTTCCAAGCCGTTGAGTTTGAAGTAACTTCGTTCGCCTGTTCCACCGTTGAGATCTTGGTTGGATTGTTCTTTGTCAGGGACCTCACCTTTGACCTTACCGCCATGGGTGACCCTACCAGGAGCATAGCGACCAACGGTATCTCTCTCGGGATCACAGGACCACACAAGCTTCTCCACCGCGACAAGGTGACAATCCACGGAGAAGACCCGACTCCGTGTGTGTGTGATGGGTCAATGTAGGGGGAGCTTCACTCTGTGTCTGACCCGTGTCCTGGGAGTGTGTGATGGGACAGTGTAGAGGGAGCTTCGCTCTGTGTCTGACCCGTGTCCTGGGAGTGTGTGATGGGACAGTGTAGGGGGAGCTTCACTCTGTGTCTGGCCCGTGTCCTGGGAGTGTGTGATGGGACAGCGTAGAGGGAGCTTCACCAGTGCCTTATAAAGTCTCAACATCACATCCCTGCTCTTGTATTCTAGACCTTTTGAAATGAATGCTAACATTGCATTTGCCTTTCTCACTACTGACTCAACCTGCAAGTTAACCTTTGAGGTGCTCTGCACAAGGACTCCTTAGTCCCTTTGCATCTCAGATTTTTGGATTTTCTCCCCATTTGGAAAATAGTCTGTACAGTTATTTCTGCTACCAAAGTGCATTATTGTGCATCTTCCAACAAGTAGATGAGCTTGAGACACAGTTGGAAATTGGTAAGTATGATGTTGTGGGAATAACAGAGACATGGCTTCAAGTGGACAGGGCCTGGGAAATGAATATTCAAGGTTATACGTCCTATCAAAAGGACAGACTGATGGGCAGAGGGGGTGGGGTGGCTCTGTTGGTGAGGAATGATATTCAGTCCCTTGCGAGGGGGGACATAGAATCAGGAGACGTAGAGTCAGTATGGATAGAACTGAGAAATTCTAAGGGTAGAAAGACCCTAATGAGAGTTACCTACAGGCCCCCAAACAGTAGTCTGGATGTAGAGTGTAAGTTGAATCAAGAGTTAAAATTGGCATATCACAAAGGTAATGCTACAGTTGTTATGGGTGATTTCAACATGCAGGTAGACTGGAAGAATCAGGTTGGTACTGGACCCCAAGAAAGGGAGTTTGTGGAGTCCCTCCGAGATGGATTCTTAGAACAGCTTGTACTGGAACCTACCAGAGAGAACGCAATTCTAGATTTAGTGTTGTGCAATGAACTGGATTTGATCAGGGACCTTGAGGTAAAGGAGTCATTAGGAGGTAGTGACCATAATATGATAAGTTTTAATCTACAATTTGAGAGGGAGAGGGGAAACCCGGAAGTGTCAGTATTACAGTTGAACAAAGGGAACTATGGTGCTATGAGGGAGGAGCTGGCCAAAGTTCAATGGAACAACACCCTAGCAGGGATGACAGTGGAACAGCAATGGCAAGTGTTTCTGGAAATAATGCGGAAGCTGCAGGATCAGTTCATTCCAAAGAGGAAGAAAGATCCTAAGGGGAGTAAGGGGAGGCCATGGCTGACAAGGGAAGTAATGGACAGCATACAAATAAAAGAGAAGAAGTATAACACAGCAAAGACGAGTGGGAAGCCGGAGGATTGGGAAACTTTTAAAGAGCAACAGAAGGTAACTAAAAAGGCAATACGTGGAGAAAAAATGAGGTACGGAGGTAAACTAGCCAAGAATATAAAGGAGGATAGTAAAAGCTTCTTTAGGTATGTGAAAAGGAAAAAAATAGTTAAGACCAAAATTGGGCCCTTGAAGACAGAAGCGGGTGAATTTATTATGGGGAAGAAGGAAATGGCAGACGAGTTGAACAGGTACTTTGGATCTGTCTTCACTAGGGAAGACACAAACAATCTCCCAGATGTAATAGTGGCCAAAGGACCTAGGGTAATAGATGAACTGAAGGAAATTTATATTAGGCAGGAAATAGTGTTGGATAGGCTGTTGGGTCTGAAGGCTGATAAGTCCCCCGGACCTGATGGTCTGCATCCCAGGGTACTTAAAGGAGGTGGCTTTGGAAATCGTGGACACATTGGTAATCATTTTCCAATGTTCTATAGATTCAGGATCAGTTCCTGTGGATTGGAGGGTGGCTAATGTTGTCCCTCTCTTCAAGAAAGGAGGAAGAGAGAAAACAGGGAATTTTAGACTGGTTAGCCTGACGTCAGTGGTGGGAAAGATGCTGGAGTCAATTATAAAAGATGAAATTACAACACATCTGGATAGCAGTAACAGGATCAGTCCGAGTCAGCATGGTTTTATGAAGGGGAAATCGTGCTTGACTAATCTTCTGGAATTTTTTGAGGATGTAACTATGAAAATGGACAAGGGAGAGCCAGTGGATGTAGTGTACCTGGACTTTCAGAAAGCCTTTGATAAAGTCCCACATAGGAGATTAGTGGGCAAAATTAGGGCACATGGTATTGGGGGCAGAGTACTGACATGGATTGAAAATTGGCTGGCTGACAGAAAACAAAGAGTAGCGATTAACGGGTCCCTTTCGGAATGGCAGGCAGTGACCAGTGGGGTACCGCAGGGTTCAGTGCTGGGACCGCAGCTGTTTACAATATATATTAATGATTTAGATGAGGGAATTAAAAGTAAAATTAGCAAATTTGCCAATGACACAAAGCTGGGTGGCAGTGTGAAACGTGAGGAGGATGTTATGAGAATGCAGGGTGACTTGGACAGGCTGGGTGAGTGGGCAGATGCATGGCAGATACAGTTTAATGTGGATAAATGTGAGGTTATCCACTTTGGTGGTAAGAACAGGAAGGCAGATTATTATCTAAATGGAGTCAAGTTAGGAAAAGGGGAAGCACAACGAGATCTAGGTGTTCTTGAAAGCAAGCATGCAGGTACAGCAGGCAGTGAAGAAAGCTAATGGCATGCTGGCCTTCATAACAAGGGGAATTGAGTATAAGAGCAAAGAGGTCCTTCTGCAGCTGTACAGGGCCCTGGTGAGACCACACCTGGAGTACTGTGTGCAGTTTTGGTCTCCAAATTTGAGGAAGGACATTCTTGCTATTGAGGGAGTGCAGCGTAGGTTCACAAGGTTAATACCCGGGATGGCGGGACTGTCATATGTTGAAAGATTGGAGCAACTGGGCTTGTATACTCTGGAATTTAGAAGGCTGAGAGGGGATCTTATTGAAGCATATAAGATTATTAAGGGATTGGACACGCTGGAGGCAGGAAGCATGTTCCCGCTGATGTGAGAGTCCAGAACCAGAGGCCACAGAATTAGGGGTAGGCCATTTAGAACAGAGTTGAGGAAAAACTTTTTCACCCAGAGAGTGGTGGATATATAGAATGCTCTGCCCCAGAAGGCTGTGGAGGCCAAGTCTCTGGATGCTTTCAAGAAAGAGATGGATAGAGCTCTTAAAGATAGTGGAATCAAAGGTTATGGGGATAAGGCAGGATCTGGATACTGATTGTAGATGATCAGCCATGATCACAGTGAATGGTGGTGCTGGCTTGAAGGGCTGAATGGCCTACTCCTGCGCCTATTGCCTATTGTATTCCACTTGCCACTCTCTTGCCCATTCTCCTAATCTATATAAATCCTTCTGCAGCCTACCTGTTTCCTCAACACTACTTGTCCCTCTTCGTATCATCTGCAAACTTGGCAACAAAGCCATCTATTCCATCATCTAAGTCATTATGTAACCGTCAGGCTCGGCCAGCACGTGTTCGTCTCGGGGAAAACAACTCCTGGCCCTGCCAAACTGAGAAACCTCGTTTGTGTGGATGCTGCCTGATGTGTCCGGTTACAAATCTGCATCGCAAGATATCAGACAGTGCACCATATGCAGTTAAATAATTGAACCTTATAAATTTTAATCTGAATATAGGGTTAGTAAGGAAAATAAAAAGAAAAAGGGCCCATTTTAGGGAAAAAAGTGGAAAGTGGGCGTTGGAGCTGACTGATGCAGCTATTCATCAACCATCGACCTCCTCCGAGTGGTGCCAGCTCTCAGACTCCTGCTCTTCTGACTCTCTCCATTCACGTCCTCTCTTTCCATCGCTCCCCGACAAAAGACCACAAAAACCCGGCTCCCAGACACACAAGAAAGAGCAACATTTCTCCCATTGGATAGCCCCCTGCATTCCAAATTCCGTTTTCTCTAGTCATAACCCAAAGGGAGGAGAAGATGGTGGCGCGACGCAGTGCGCACGGCCGTTCCAAATGATATCGTATGTGTTAACTAGGGGCCGTTCACAACACACATCAAAGTTGTTGGTGAACGCAGCAGGCCAGGCAGCATCTCTAGGAAGAGGTACAATCGACGTTTCAGGCTGAGACCCTTCGTCAGGACTAATGAAGGGTCTGACTAAGGGTCTTGGCCTGAAACGTCGACTGTACCTCTTCCTAGAGATGCTGCCTGGCCTGCTGCGTTCACCAGCAACTTTGATGTGTGTTGCTTGAATTTCCAGCATCTGCAGAATTCCTGTTGTGGCCGTTCACAATCCTGATTTAATGGAGACAGCTGTGAGAAGCACGGAGGAACACTTGGAGTAACTTCTGAAATGCCCGCTTTGCTGCCGCTGCTACTGTGTGATCGAGAATCTCCGGAGGGGAAGGCCCCAAATCCTCAGCTTTGCCTATTGCCGGGACCGGGGTCGAAGCGCTCGGCAGAGATGGTGCTCGGTGCTCGGTGTTGGAGAGCTGGTCGGAGGCTTAGAGTTTTCGGATGGACTCGGTGTCGGACTGTGGTCAGATGCTTCCAGGATGCTGCATCGGCAAGTTTGCGGTGCTGGAGGTTCACCATCCGTGTAAGATGATGGGACTTTCGAGAGACTTTGAGACTTTTACCGTGCCCATGGTCTGTTCTTATCAAATTACAGTATTGCTTTGCACTGTTGTAACTATATGTTATAATTATGTGGTTTTTGTTGGTTTGTCATGTGTTTCTGTGATATCGTTCTGGAAAAACATTGTATCATTTCTTAATGCATGCATTACTAAATGACAATAAAAGAGGACTGCGTGTCCTCATAATCTAAATCTAAACATTACTGCTATAGAGAAACCATTACCTTAACAGTGGAACATTACATAGAAGCCATCACATTAGCCTTAGCAGTGAAACCTTACAGTGTGTTACAATTGATATACAGCATAAAAAGAAGCGGTCCCAACACCGATCCCTATGGAACATCTCCAGTCACTGGCAGCCAACCAGAAAAGGACATTTTTATTCCCACTCTCTGCCTCTTACCAAACAGCTAATGCTTTCACCATACCAGTAACTTTCCTGTAATGCCATGGACTCTTAACTTGGTCAGCAGCCTTATGAAAGTCCAAATATACAACATCCCCTTTATTTATCCTACTTGTAATCTCCTCAAAGAATTCCAACAGGTTCATCAGGCAAGATTTGCCCTTAAGGAAACCATGCTGACTTTGTCCTATCTTGTCCTGTGTCACCAAGTACTCCATAACCTCATCCTTAACAATTGATTCCAGCATCTTCACAACCACTGAGGTCAGGCTAACTGACTCATGCACTGAGAGTGTGTGATGGGACAGTGTAGAGGGAGTTTCACTCTGTGTCTGACCTGTGCCTGGGGAGTGTGTGATGGGACAGTGTAGAGGGAGTTTCACTCTGTGTCTGACCTGTGTCCTGGGAGTGTGTGATGGGACAGTGTAGAGGGAGTTTCACTCTGTGTCTGACCTGTGCCCAGGGAGTGTGCGATGGGACAGTGTAGAGGGAGTTTCTCTCTGAGTCTGACCCGTGTTCTGGGAGTGTATGATGAGACAGTGCAGTGGGAGTTTCACTGTGTGTCTGACCCGTGTTCTGGGAGTGTGTGATGAGACAGTGCAGTGGGAGTTTCACTGTGTGTCTGACCCGTGCCCTGGGAGTGTGTGATGGGACAGTGTAGAGGGAGTTTTACTCTGTGTCTGACCTGTGCCCAGAGAATGTGTGATGGGACAGTGTAGAGGGAGTTTCACTCTGTGTCTGACCTGTGCCCAGAGAATGTGTGATGGGACAGTGTAGAGGGAGTTTCACTCTGTGTCTGACCCGTGCCCTGGGAGTGTGTGATGGGACAGTGTAGAGGGAGTTTTACTCTGTGTCTGACCTGTGCCCAGAGAATGTGTGATGGGACAGTGTAGAGGGAGATTCACTCTGTGTCTGACCTGTACCCTGGGAGTGTGTGATGGGACAGTGTAGAGGGAGTTTCACTCTGTGTCTGACCTGTGCCCAGAGAATGTGTGATGGGACAGAGTGGAGGAAACTTTTCTAAACTCCTTTCTTCTACTTTCTTCTTGTAGATGTTCCTGAAGTAATGATAAGAAAATCCACAGAGAATTGGCTTGTGGATATGGAAGGGATGGAGTTAGAGTGTGAGGAAAATGGGAATCCTCCAGCCACAAACTTTGTATGGAGAAGGTAATGATCTAAAGTTTCCGTTCTGAACTAAAATGGAAACAATTGAATTTTGGATAGTTGCAGTGAGTCTGATGGGGTGGTGTCCCATTGGGAATATGGACGGTGGGACTGAATAGAAAAAGGGTGGGCCCTGTTGGGAGTGTGGACAGTGGAAGTGAATGGGAATGGGTGGGATCCATTGGGAGTGTTGTTGGTGGGAGTGAATGGGAAGGGGTGGGTCCTGTTGGGAGTGTGGATGGCAAACGTTAATGGGAAGGGGTTTGTCCGTTGGGAGTGTGGATAGTGGGAGTGAATGGGAAGGGGTGGGTCCCTTTGGGAGTGTGGATGGTGGGGACTGGTTGTGTGGGTTCAAGTCTCACACTTTCCTGGTGATTGGTTGACAGAGTAGGTGGTACCCTTCCCAACAACGTCACCATGGATGGGGATAGGCTCTTATTCAACAGACGCCTCACCCTGGAAGATTCTGGAACCTACATCTGTGAAGTTTCCAATGAGATTGGCAGTCGGAGTGCCCAAGTTAAAATAAGTGTCTCAGGTCAGTAAAGTTTGTACCCAAGCTCTCAGTCCGGGGTGTGAGTTGAAGCTCTCTGATGTATCTGCCCCTCGTGGTGCACCACCTCTGTGTTGACAATGAAGTTTCCTGTTAGCATTTGCCATTATCAAACGCATCACCTCACACTTGTCAGAATTAAATTCCATCCGTCCAACTCCAGTTCCAGTTGCAATTCCAATGTTCTGCCCAACTTTCTCACTGATGCTGTGACCTCACTATCTGCAAGTACCCCAAATTTTTGTCCCTTCTACAGACTGACTCATCTTTCACACCCAGTTTGTTCCTGTGTATCGCAGGCACGTGGGGTCACAGCTCCGATCCCTGTGGGACACCCCCGGTCCCAGACTTCCAGTCTGCGTCACTACCCTCTGCCTCCGTCACTGTCAATTGTGGATCCAATTTACCCACCAGTCCTGGATCCATTGCGCTCCAAACCTCTGGACGCCAAGCACACATGACCTGCTAAAAGGCCAATATCTACCACACTCCCCTCATCCACGTACAGTACTTTGTTTGTTCGTTATGTGTCATGTCGTATAATGTGGGCGATCATGGTCATTTCATGACCATGATCGTTCCTGGTAATTTTTTCTACAGAAGTGATTTGCCATTGCCTTCTTCTGGACAGTGTTTTTACTAGACGGGTGACCCCAGCCATTATCAATAGTCTTCAGAGATTGTCTGCCTGGTGTCAGTGGTGACATAACCAGGACTTGTGTCATGCACCAATTGCTCACACGACCGTCCACCACCTGCTCCTGGCTTCACATGACCCTGATCAGGGGCTAAGCAGGTGCTACACCTTCCCGAGGGTGACCTGCAGGCTAGTGAAGGGAAGAAGCGCCTTACACCTCCTTTGGTAGAGACATGTCTCCACCCTGCCACCCAGATATACTTAGATAACTTTTCAAAAAGTTTTATGAAATTAGTAAGACAGAATTTGTCATGAACTAAAATTTGATGAATGTCCTGGATCAATCTCTGCCTTTCCCGGGTATAAATGCTACCTGTTTTATTCCAGCTATCCTTCTAACATGAAGGAACCAGTTTTCCTTCCCTCTAGTTATCTGGTACACCCACCCATGGACAGAGCAAATCTCCATCTGCCGCAGCAATCTCTTCCTTTGAGAGGTGGTTGGACAGTCTTATTTTGTCTGGAGTGGAGGTTGTGAGGAGACCTGATAGAAGCTTATAAAGTTACGAGAGGCATGGATAGAGTAGATCAGGGGTTCCCAACCTTTTGTATGTCATGGACCTTTGCCATGAACCGAGGGGTCCGTGAACCCCAGGTAGGGAATCCCCAGAGTAGAAGGTCAGAATCCTTGTCCCCGAGTTGAAATATTAAACACCAGAACAAGCATTGAAAGTGAGAGGCTGATAGATAGGCTACCATCCATTCGGGACATTTCTCATGAGCGGTGTGCATGCAGGGCTCTCAGTATTATCAAGGATCCCACTCACCCAACCAGTATCCTCTTTGACTTTCTACCATCAGGCAGGAGACTCTGATAGAGAAAGGAAAGAATGGTCAGGAAACAACTTCTGTTGCATCACTTACAATTTGCACTGTACCCTACAATATTTAATTTATGCACTTTACTTTGTTTAGCTTTGCATAATTGATTTGTAGATTTAGTTCCTACTTTCCTAAGTTATTGTGTGTTATATGTGCATTACTACTATGCTTTACACCCTGGTTCAGAGAAATGTAGTCTCATTTGATGGTGTACATATATATGGTTAACGGACAGTATACTTAACTTGAAAGTTTAAAGGAGATGTGTGGGGGGCGAGTTTCCTTACACACAGAGTGTGGGTGCCAGGGTGGGGGGGAGGGTGTTAGAAACAGATATGAACAGACGTTTGGGTTGTTGCAGACATGAGCGAGCTGGGAACGGAGGGATATGGATCATGTTTAAGCAAAGGAAAATTACTACAATTTGGTTTCATGTTTAGCACGGAGTTATGGGCTGAATGGCCTGTTCCTGTGCTGAAAGTTCTATGTTTGTTCCTTCTCTCCCACGACAGCCCAGGCAGCAACTCGTCAGGCCCTGGGGATCTTGTGCTCCAGACATCAAACTCTTCATGCCTACATGTCTGGAATCTCAGTGGCCCTCTCCATGACTGCCCCGTTGAACGTATTTTTCTCCGTGGTAAATGCAGACGAGAGGGATTCATTTGAGACCTCACCGACATCCTCTGATAGCCCCTTTGGTTTTGAATGGAAACCACCCTCCCCTCCATAGACTCTGCCTCCTTCTCACTACCTTGGTAAACCAGCCAGCATAATAAAAGACCCTACCCCACCCTCCCAGATATTCTGTCTTGCCCCCCACTCCACATTGGCCAGATAATACAAAAGCCTGAAAGCACGTCCCCCTGGCTAAAGGACAGCTTCTGCCCTACTGTAGTAAGACCATTAAACAGTTCCTTAGTACCATGATCTACCTCATGATGGGCTTGTAATGCATTGCCTAGCAACACTGCACTTCCTCTGTAACTGTACCACATTATTCTCCATTCCGTCCTTGTCTTCTCTTACTCTGTGACGATCTGATGTGTCTGACTGGTATACAAGACAAGCTTCTCACTGGGCGTCGGTATATTTGACAATACCTGGAATTGGTTTGTTATTGTCAGATGTACCAACTTACGGTGAAAAACCTGTCTTGCATATTGTTTTTCTGGATATTATCATTATACAGTGCATTGAGGTAGAACAAGGTAAAATGATTGCAGAATGCACCTACAGAGAAAATGCAGACAGGCAGATAATAAGGTGTAAGATCATCATGAGGTAGATTGTCAGTTCAAGAGCCCACCATTACAAAATAAAATGTAATGATAAACTAGTTTACCCAAACTTTCCCTGCTATCTTCACTAAATGCCTCGAGGCTTCTCCTGAATCAGGGATATTTCATAAAACCCTCTTTGCTCTACTATTTTATTTTTTAAGAGTTTTGCTACACTCTCAATATTCCCCAAGGTTCCCTCTTGCTTTCCCATTGTCTGTGCTTGCCAAATGCTTCTCTTTTATCTTCATCAATGCTTGATGTCACCAGGGAATGAGTAATGTGTCAGCCTTGCCCTTCATCCTCATGAGAACCTGTTAGTGCCAAGCTCCCCACAGCTGGATATTTACCCCAATAGCAGTTGCTCCCAGCTGACCCACATTTCTGTAATAAGCCTCGTCCGAACTCCTGGCCTGGCCCATCCTCATCCATTTCCATAACTTCCTTGAACTATCCCCCATTGATTTCCGTGACCTTATCAGTTTCCAGCACTGGTTGTCTTCGTCTTCCTGCTTATCAGCCACCTGACCTTCTCTAACCTTTTCCCTCACATCCCACTCCCTGGTGTTCTCTGCCTTTTCTTGTCTTTTGGCCTCACCTATCATCCACCAGCTTCCGTCTCCCGACTCTACCTCTCCCCCCCTCCACCACCTGGCTTGATCTGCCTGTCATTCAACACTCTTCCCCTCTGCCCTGGCAGTCCATCAATCACATCTGGCTCCTAGCTCAGCAATCCCCCCTCCCCTCTTTGTGCTGACCACCCCCTCTCTCCGCTCAGTCTTGATATGGAGTTTTAGCTGAAAGCATCTGTGGTTGCACCCCACTACAGAGTTGTTGCTGACCAGCCGGGTTGCTCCACCAGATTGTTCGTGACTGTGGATTATGATCACCATCCTCAAAATGCTCCCCTATCGATACTTACACCGATTTCCCAAGGCTCGGTCCAGTACAGCCCCATCTCTTGGATGGGTCTGTTTATGTATTGGCTTGAAAGCTCTCTTAGAGGCACGCTACAAATCCCTCCCCACCTCAAGCCCTTGGACAACAGCAACCCAATCAATAATGTGGAGAGTTAAACCCCTCCCACCACTAACTTTGCTTTTACACCAGTCTGTGATTTGTCTCCATATCTGCTCCTCTCTCTCCCAATGACCATTGGTGATCCTGCAGTGTAACCCCAGCAAAGTGATGGTCCCTTCCTTATTTCTAACTCTACCCACCTGGCCTTACTGGGACAGGTTTCCAACATTCTGTCCGAGTCCTACAGTGACGCCCCTTCTCTTTGACGTGGGATCTTTGACGCCTGGGGTTTTGAGCTGCTATTTCTGCCTTCCTTCAACCGTGTTACTGTGATTACAATAATATTATCTTCCCAGGTTTTCAATGATGCTCTGTTCATCAGTCAGGCGCCTTGCAATGGAAGTGCTCTGCCTTTTAGAGCCCCTGTCTACGCTACCCACTGGATTACTTGGGTTATATTCCATACCTGCTTCCAAATGCTCTCCGCCCCCCTGTCAAACTTTAACCTCTCCCCAACAGTAGGGATAGGGGACCTGTTCCAGTTCAGCTGCAACTGTCCTGCCTGTAGAGGTCCCACTTCCCCCAGGAAAGGCCCCAATGATCCTGGTATCTGCAATCCTCCCTCCTATATCAGTTCCTCAGCTGCACTCTCATCTACCCCATCTTCCTATTCCTGTGCTCAGGAGAGTGTGGTGTGCCGAGATTACGATCCAGTTCCTTAATCTGCATGCTATCTCACAAAATTTATATTGCAGAGCTTCATCCCTCTTTATTACCCACCTTGCTGGTATTGGTGTGAACCACACCCTCTGCTTTGCTCCCCCTTCAGAATGCCCTAAAACCGCTCATGCACCAGGGAGGTGACAGCATCCCCGAGATCACTCACACACAGATACACCCGTCTGCTCCGCATCCAGTTAAGTCCCCGATCACTGCAGCTCTCCTCTCCCCCAAGTCTCACTGCAACAGAGACAACAGTGGGGTCACAGCCTGGCTGTTGCTGAGTTCCCCTGAGAGGACATATCCCCATCCCCGTCCCTCTTCCTGATAGAGCTTCACTCTGTGTCTGATCTGTACCCTGGGAGTGTGTGATGGGACAGAGTAGAGGGAGTTTCATTCTGTGTCTGACCCTGGGAGTGTGTGATGGGACAGAGTTGAGGGAGCTTCACTCTGTATCTGACCCATGTCCTGGGGGTGTGTGATGGGACAGTGTAGAGGGAGTTTCACTCTGTGTCTGACCCATGTCCTGGGAGTGTGTGATAGATAGTGTAGAGGGAGCTTCACTCTGTATCTGACCCGTGTCCTGGGAGTGTGTGATAGATAGTGTAGAGGGAGCTTCACTCTGTGTCTGACCCATGTCCTGGGAGTGTGTGATGGGACAGTGGAGAGGGAGCTTCACTCTGTGTCTGACCCGTGTCCTGGGAGTGTGTGATGGGACAGTGTAGAGAGAGCCTCACCCTGTGTCTGACCCATGTCCTGGGAGTGTGTGATGGGACAGTGTAGAGAGAGCCTCACCCTGTGTCTGACCCGTGTCCTGGGAGTGTGTGATGGGGCAGTGTAGAGGGAGTTTCACTCTGTGTCTGACCCATGCCTTGGGAGTGTGTGATGGGACAGTGTAGAGGGAACTTCAGTCTTGCAGGATGTTAGGGATAAATTTGTCCCGGTGAGGAAGATAAAGAATAGTAGGGTGAAGGAACTATGGGTGACAAGTGAGGTGGAAAATCTAGTCAGGTGGAAGAAGGCAGCATACCTGAAATTTAGGAAGCAAGGATCAGATGGGTCTATTGAGGAATATAGGGAAGCAAGAAAGGAGCTTAAGAAGGGGCTGAGAAGAGCAAGAAGGGGGCATGAGAAGGCCTTGGCGAGTAGGGTAAAGGAAAACCCCAAGTCATTCTTCAATTATGTGAAGGAACAAAAGGATGACAGGAGTGAAGGTAGGACCGATTAGAGATAAAGGTCGGAAGATGTGCCTGGAGGCTGTGGAAGTGAGCGAGGTCCTCAATGAATACTTCTCTTCAGTATTCACCAATGAGAGGGAACTTGATGATGGTGAGGACAATATGAGTGAGGTTGATGTTCTGGAGCATGTTGATATTAAGGGAGAGGAGGTGTTGGAAGTTGTTAAAATACATTAGGACGGATAAGTCCCCGGGGCCTGACGGAATATTCCCCAGGCTGCTCCATGAGGCGAGGGAAGAGATTGCTGAGCCTCTGGCTAGGATCTTTATGTCCTCGATGTCCACGGGAATCGTACCGGAGGATTGGAGGGAGGCGAATGTTGTCCCCTTGTTCAAAAAAGGTAGTAGGGATAGTCCGGGTAATTATAGACCAGTGAGCCTTACGTCTGTGGTGAGGAAAGCTGTTGGAAAAGGTTCTTAGAGGTAGGGTCTCTGGGCATTTAGAGAATCATGGTCTGATCAGGGACAGTCAGCATGGCTTTGTGAAGGGCAGATCATGTCTAACAAGCCTGATAGAGTTCTTTGAGGAGGTGACCAGGCATATAGATGAGGGTAGTGCAGTGGATGAGACCTATATGGATTTTAGTAAGGCATTTGACAAGGTTCCACACGGTAGGCTTATTCAGAAAGTCAAAAGGCATGGGATCCAGGGAAGTTTGGCCAGGTGGATTCAGAATTGGCTTGCCTGCAGAAGGCAGAGGGTGGTGGTGGAGGGAGTACATTCAGATTGGAGGATTGTGACTAATGGTGTCCCACAAGGATCTGTTCTGGGACCTTTATTTTTCGTGGTTTTTATTAATGACCTGGATGTGGGGGTAGAAGGGTGGGTTGGCAAGTTTGCAGATGACACAAAGGTTGGTGGTGTTGTAGATAGTGTAGAGGATTGTCAAAGATTGCAGAGAGACATTGATAGGATGCAGAAGTGGGCTGAGAAGTGGCAGATGGAGTTCAACCCGGAGAAGTGTGAGGTGGTACACTTTGGAAGGACAAACTCCAAGGCAGAGTACAAAGTAAATGGCAGGATACTTGGTAGTGTGGAGGAGCAGAGGGATCTGGGGGTACATGACCACAGATCCCTGAAAGTTGCCTCACAGGTAGATAGGTTAGTTAAGAAAGCTTATGGGATGTTAGCTTTCAAAATTCGAGGGATAGAGTTTAAGAGTCGTGATGTAATGATGCTGCTCTATAAAACTCTGGTTAGGCCACACTTGGAGAACTGTGTCCAGTTCTGGTCACCTCACTATAGGAAGGATATGGAAGCATTGGAAAGGGTACAGAGGAGATTTACCAGGATGCTGCCTGGTTTAGAGAGTATGTATTATGATCAGAGATTAAGGGAGCTAGGGCTTTACTCTTTGGAGAGAAGGAGGATGAGAGGAGACATGATAGAGGTATACAATGTAGCCCCCCTGGCCACCCTCAGGGTCGCTGGGCTCGGTGTCATCTAGGTAAGGGGTGGGAAGTTCAAGGGGGATATTAGAGGAAGGTTTTTTACTCAGAGAGTGGTTGGTGTGTGGAATGCACTGCCTGAGTCAGTGGTGGAGGCAGATACACTAGTGAAGTTTAAGAGACTACTAGACAGGTATATGGAGGAATTTAAGGTGGGGGCTTATATGGGAGGCAGAGTTTGAGGGTCGGCACAACATTGTGGGCCGAAGGGCCTGTACTGTGCTGTACTATTCTATGTTCTATGTTCTATATGTCTGACCCATGTCCTGGGAATGTGTGATGGGACAGTGTGGAGGGAGTTTCACTCTGTGTCTGACCCGTGTCCTGGGAGTGTGTGATGGGACAGTGTGGAGGGAGCTTCACTCTGTGTCTGACCCGTGTCCTGGGAGTGTGTGATGGGACAGTGTAGAGGGAGTTTCACTCTGTGTCTGACCCGTGTCCTTGGAGTGTGTGATGGGACAGTGTGGAGGGAGTTTCACTCTGTGTCTGACCCGTGTCCTGGGAGTGTGTGATGGGACAGTGTGGAGGGAGCCTCACTCTGTGTCTGACCCTGGGAGTGTGTGAGGCGACATAGAACAACACAGGAACAGGGCCTTGTATCTGTCTCCACCACCACCCCAAGCAACACATTCCAGGCATCCACCAATCTCTGTGCTTTTAAAAAAAAACAGCTTACCTTACATATCCTGCTTTGAACTTACCTTGTCTCACCTTCATTGCATGCCCTCTGGTATTAGGCATTTCCGCCCTGCAAAGGAATGCCGGCTCTCTGCTCTCCCTATGTTATGCCTCATAATCTTCTAAACCTCTCTCAGGTCTTCCATCGGCCTCTGGAGGTTTTGAGGGTGGGTGTGCTCCAGTGCTGACCCCTGTTGGTTGCCCCCTCACAGAGTCGAACGTGGCTGGGGTGAGCATGCTGACCCTGGCCTTCGTGGCCATTGGCGTGGTCGGCCTGGTCCTCGTGCTGATCTTCATCGGCGCTGTGTTCGCTGTGAACCGCTCACACCGCAAGAAAACAGAGCAAATGGTCTTCAAACTGTGAGTGAGAGCAGGAGGACGGGGTGACAGAGAACATGGGCACACGGAGAGTCTGGGTGGGGTGAAGTTGCAACCGGGCGGAGAAGGTGGGTCATCCTGTTGCAGGAGACTTGGAGAGGAGGTCAGGAAGGAGGAGGGGAGGAGGAGAGGAAGGTGAGTGTGAGGGAGGGGAAGAGGGTTGAAGGGAGATGAGTGAGAGGATTGAGGGAGGGGAGTGAGAGAGTGGGTGGGATTGAGGAGAAGGTGGGAACAGAGAAGACAAGGTGAGGGATGGGAGAGAGGGAGTAAAGGTCTTTGCTCAGGCGTTGGGCCTCTCGTTTCTCCATCACTGACCCCTGCTTCCCTCTGCCCAGGGAGGAGATCTCCACCATGTCTCGGCAGCCCTCCATCCGCCGCTGTAACTCCATGTCCGCCTCTGTGGATGTCCGTACGTTGGAGAACGGTGGGAGCCGGGACATTGACGTGAGTGCTGGTTCTGAGATGTGGGGGGGGTGGTGCAGGGTGCTGGAGAGGGCGGCTGTTGGGTGGGCTGCGGGGAGAGAGAGGGGTCTGCACGGTACCTGATTGGCCTTGGAATCGGCACGTGTGGGAACAGAAACCCCTTCTTCCTGCCGCCAAGACTAATCTGTTACCTCATCCCATCCCTCTGTTCCCACAATATCCCACATCCCAGTGATCTGTGTCCCGAATCTCATCAGTGAGAGAGTTCCCCGCCATTAGGAGAGAGAATTACCAAGGGCTCCCCTTTCTGGGTGAAGAAAATCCTCCCCATCTCTACACGGAGCGTCTCTACTCTTGGAGCTGAACCTTTTCACAATAATGACCATTGGACTCCTGCGTTCTAGGGAATAAAATCCCAACCTGTTCCATGTTTCTGTGTGACTCAGGTCCTCTAGTCCTGGCAACATCCTTGTACACAATGCTTCAAATTACTTTGCTTTCAACTCTAACGTACCAAAGATTTCTTCATGATCCTATCTACTGTGTAGGTCCTATCCTGGTTTCTCCTCCCAAAATGCAACACCTCAAACTTTGTCTGCACTAAATTCCACCTGCTATTTTCAGCCTATTTTTCCAGTTGGTCCAGATCCCCCTGCAAGCTCTGAAAGTCTTCTTCACTGTCCATTACACCCCCAATCTTGCTGTCATCCACAAATTCTGCTGATCCAGTTAACCACATTATCATCCAGATCATTGATGTAGATGACAAACAACAGTGGGCCCAGCTCTGATCCCGGTGGCACATACGGAGACAAGCAACTACTATCACTTTCCTTTTGGCTTCTCCCGGGAAGCCAATGCCTAATCCAATTCACTAGCTCATCCTGAATGCCAAGCAGCCTCTCAAGCGAACCAGCTCCCATGTGGGATCTTGTCAAAGCAGTTGCTAAAGTTCATACAGGCAACCTCCACTGCCATTCTTTTATCAGCTTCCCTGGTGACCTCCTCAAAAGAACCTGTCCCTAATCAGGCACTATCTATCCAAATACGTATACACTTTGTGGCCACCTTATTCGGTACACTTGTACACCTGCCGTTAATGCAAATATCTAATCAGTCAATTAAGTGGCAGCAACTCAATGAATAAAAGCATGTAGACATGGTCAAGAGGTTCAGTTGTTAATCAGACTAAACATCAGAATGGGGAGGAAATGTGATCCAAGTGACTTTGACTGTGGAATGATTGTTGGTGCCAGATAGGGCGGTTTGAGTATCTCAGAAACTGCAGATCTCCTAGGAGTTTCACACACAACGATCTCTAGAGTTTATAGAGATTGGTGCAAAAAATGGTGCAGGGGTTGGTGCTGGGCTCACAACTGTTCAGAATATGCATTAATGATCTGGAAGAGCAGGCTGAGTGTAGTGTATCTAAGTTTGCTGATGCACTAAATTGAGTGGAAAAGCAAATTGTGCAGAAGATACGGAGAGTCTGCAGAGAGACATAGATGGGTTAAGTGAGTGGGCAAGGGTCTGGCAGATGGAGTACAATGTTGGTAAATGTGAGGTCATCCACTTTGGAAGGAAAAATGGAAGATCAGAGAATTATTTAAATGGTAAAAAATTACAGCATGCTGCTGTGCAGAGGGATTTGGGAGAGCGTGTGCATGAATCACAAAAGGCTGGTTTGCAGGTACAGCAGGCTGTCAAGAAGGCAAATGGAATATTGGCCTTCATTGCTAGAGGGATTGAATTTAAGGACTGGGAGGTTATGCTGCAACTGTACAGGGTACTGGTGAGGCCGCACCTGGTGTGCTGCATGCAGTTCTGGTCTCCTTACTTGAGGAAGGATATACTGGCTTTGGAGGTGGTGCAGAGGAGGTTCACCAGGTTGATTCCAGAGATGAGGGGCTTAGACTATGAGGAGAGATTGTTGCCTGGGACTGTACTCACTGGAATTCAGAAGGATGAGAGCTATTATAGAAACATATAAAATTATAAAAATGATAGATAAGATAGAGACAGGAAAGTGGAAAGTGGAAGTGGAAACTAGAATTAGGGGACATAGCCTCAAGATTCGGGGGAATAGATTTAGGATGGAGATGAGGAGAAACTATTTTTCCAAGAGAGTGGTGAATCTGTGGAATTCTCTGCCCAATGAACCAGTGGAATCTACCAAAGTAAATATATTTAAGACAAGGGTGGATAGATTTTTGCATAGTAGAGGAACTAAGGATTATGGAGAAAGGCAGATAGATAGAGATGAGTCCAAGGCCCGATCAGCCATGATCTTATTGAATGGCAGGGCAGGCTCAATGAGCCAGATGGCCTACTCCTGCCCCTATTTCTTATGTTCTTATGGAAGATATTGAATCCTTACAGGTTGAGTTAGAAAGAACCCTGATGGCAATTATATAGAGGCCTCCAAACAGTAGCTGGGATGTGAACCACAGATTACAATGGGAAATAGAAAAGTCGTGTCAAAAGTCAATTTTATGATAGTCAAGAGAGATTTCAACTTGCAAGTTGGTTAGGAAAATCAGGTTGGTATTGGATCTCAAGAGAATGAGATTGTCGAATGCCAATGAGATGACTTCTTAGAGCAGTTTGTTGTTGAGCTACTAGGGGATCAGCTGTACTGGATTGGGTGATATGAAATGAACCGGAGGTGATTAAGGAGCTTAAGGTAAAAGAGCCCTTAGGAGGTTGGGTGAGGGAAGGGGACAGTGTGTGTGGGGGCGAGAGAGAGAGGATGAAGGAGTGATGGGGAGAGAGGAGGATGGGGAGAAAATTTGAGGGGCTTTTGAGAGAGTAAAGAAGGGAAGAAAGAGAAAGGGATGGGAGAGAGTGCAAGTGAATTTGAGAGTGATGTGGGAGGACAGAGAGAGAGGTTTGCAGGGGTTGAGGAGGGAGATATGGATGGATGTAACGGGATTTGGGATTCCTGTGTTTCCACCCTCTCTATCCCAAGACACAGGAAGATAAAGGTCTGAGTGGGGAATGCCAATGTCGAAGCTTGAGACTCAGTTTTAATGCCTCCCTGCTTTCATGTGCCAACAGCTGGAGCAGGAGCCCATGATAGAAGAGCATTTACCGCAACAGAGGAGCAGCTCGAGGGACCTGTTGTCGGGGCCAGTGGAGACCCACCTAGCACCTCTGCCCCTGGGCAACCATCGTTACAGCCTGCGATCGACAGCCAGTGATACCCGGCCTCCAACTGCCTACCCCTTCGGGGCCTACAGGAACAGCCTGCCCAGTAGCCAGAGGTACAGTATGAGGGATTGGTCACTGGGTCCCAGTGAGAGGTCGGTCTCACCAGGAGACACACGAAACAGCAGCACCCGTGACCTCAGGAACAACCAGGAGCAGGTGAGGACACAGAATGAAGCTCCCTCTACACAGTCCCATCACACACTCCCAGGGTCAGACACAGAGTGAAGCTCCCTCGACACTGTCCCATTACACACCCCCAGGGTCAGACACAGAGTGAAACTCCCTCTACACTGTCCCATCACAAACACTCCCAGGGCACGGGTCAGACACAGAGTGAAGCTCCCTCTACACTGTCCCATCACACACTCCCAGGACACAGGTCAGACACAGAGTGAAACTCCCTCTACACTCTCCCATCACACACTCCCAGTTCACGGATCAGGCACAGAAGGAAGCATTGTAGATCATCATGTCACACACTCACAAGGCAAGGGTTGGTCACAGAGTGAAGCTCCCTCTGCACAATCACTGACAGAGATACAGCACAAGGCCAGGCTCTTTGGCTTACCAGGTCCATCCAACCCTCACCCTCCCATCTACTCCAGTTGTATCTCACTGGCCCACATTCTCATCAGACTGTACCCTTCACCCACACACAGGGGCCAGCTTACTGAGCACAGCTCAGTCACTGAGCCACACCTCTCTGGGGTATGAGAGGAAACCGGGGCAGCCATGGAAACCCACAGGGAGAGCATGCTGACTCCACAGAGACAGCGCCTGAGGCCAGGCTTGAAGCTGGGTCTCTGAAACACCACTCGGAGGCAGCAGTACTACCCACCGCTCCCGTTCTATCGAAATCCTCTCTCAAACATCTCCTCGACATTTGTGTCTAATCACTGAGAAACATGCACAAAATGCTGGAGGAGCACAGCAGGTCAGACAACATCTATGGAGGGAAATAAACGTTTTGGGCTGGGACCCTAAATCTCTGACGAAGGGTCTCGTCCCGAAACGTCGACTGTCCATCTTCCTAGAGATGCTGCCTGGCCTGCTGCGTTCACCAGCAACTTTGATGTGTGTTGCTTGAATTTTCAGCATCTGCAGAATTCCTGTTGTTTGCGTCCTTAAATCTCTGGCCGTGTTCCTTCTGCATTTTGTCCGCATTGCTTAAGATTGCCAGCATTTGCAGAGTATCTTGGGTAGCTGTCAAATTAATATTGCTTTTCTCTGCTTTTCCATTTACCTCGCTCCTCCCTTTTCTCCCCCCTTCCCCCTTCACTCTCTCTCCCTCTTGATCTCTTCCATCCCTTCCTGCTTTCTCCCCTCCCCAACCCGTTCCTCTCCCCAACACCGCTCCCCACTCACTGTGACAGGTGACTCCGTACTCTGCCCGGCCCCTGACTCCCTCTCCGTCAGACCCCGGCTCTCAGACAGAGGACGAGGAGGATGTGGCAGACCACCAAAAGTCCATCCACGCGGCCATGGGTCATTTCTACCCCCACAACGGGACGCTGCGGGCGAAGCCGTCTGGCAACACCATCTACATCGCCAGAAGAGAGCACTGCGTGTGAGGGCAATGAGTCAGATGTCCCACACAGGGCAAGGACTCCACTGTGGGGACTGTACACAGCAGGCTGGGAACCTGTCTGTACAGGACACAGACAGAGACACACCAGACTGTAGATACCACACCAGGGCTGTCCAGGAAACAAACAATGGTACACTGGATCATAAAGATTCTGCCAGCACTGTACAGGACATGGATGTGGAATCACTGGACCATAAACACCGTACTGGAATTGTACAGAACATGGACATAGACATACAGAATTGTAGAGACCCCGCAGGCACTGTACTAAACGCACGCTAGTCTGTATTGTCCCTGCTGGGAATGTGGAGACCACACACACAGACGTGGGGAGGTGGGAGAGGCTGGGCTTGTCTCCCCAGTAACACAGAAGGCTGAGCGGAGACGGTGGAGGGTGTAAATTGGTGAGGGGTCTGCGCAGAGTAAATAGGAAGGAGAGCAGGGGCAGAGGGGAGAGGAGGGAAGGTGGGGGGGTCTGGGACTCGCCGCCTGACGGGAAGAGGCAGAGATCCCCTCCACAGTTACACAGAAGGGGAGGGCTTCACAATTGTAAGCTGTCCTAGACAGGGGCTGAGTGGAACGGGGCCTGTAACCCCACAGTGGCTCAGTGGAAACGCTCTCCTTGTGGCTTACCTCTGGTTATTGGTGACATTCACCACCACCTTTGGTTGATTGAGGAGGAGGGTGAAGACCCCAAACCTGGCACAATGTATGGTCTACTGGACAGTGAATCCTGGCTTTCTGAAGCCTGGACCACCTACCTCAGGCACTTCAAAGTGCTGGAGAATCCCACCAACACCGTCCCCACAGACCCCACCCGATCTACCAGGAGGATCATTGAACCAATATCAGTGACCTCTCCCAGAATGACACACCCAGCATAGAGACCCCAGTTACACCCTGTCCCATCGGACAAACCACGTAATTTACAAGCCCAACACCGGACTCCTGTAAAACACTCACCCTGTTCCCAGCTCTGTCACACCATCTCCACTGACTCCTGCGAATCTCTGGCCCATGGCTGTTTCAAATGTACAGGGAATGTTCGGGATGGGACTGGGAACCTGGAGCTGTAGATTGGAAACACACGGAGGTCCTGTGTGAGCTGTGGACAGAGTTTCCAGCTCACGTACTCTCTACCCCCCCCCCCACGTCCAGTCACACACCCCCTGTACCGTTCGTGCTCCTACACTGACCCCAGGACCCATAGAACCAGAGGGGAAGGGTCAGCATCAATCCCCACCGACTGACCAACAGAGGCAAAAGGGGAAAGGAGTAATCTTGGCAGATTTCTGAGCTGTGGAATTTAGGCTGGGCTGTGACTGAGCAGTGCGTGAGCATTAGGTGGGATACGGCCATTCACCTCCACTGCAGGAAGAACGTAAAGCAATCTACGGAAAGTGACAGCACTTCTCTGTCAAGAACCCGTTCGCCATGGGGTGACTGTATGTGTCGTCACTGTGTGTGTGTGTGTGTGTGTGTGTGTGTGTGTATATATATATAGGGGGGGGCGCTGGGGTCCGGTCTGATCAATCCTGTGATCTGTGCACCGTCTTTGACCTGTTGTATATTTGTACAGAAGCTCTCAGTAAAGCACTAGACTATAGTGTGGAAACAAACTGTCTGATCATTGGCTCCCATCGGACAGAACTGGAGTCTTGTTGGGGAACAGGGCTCAAAGCCATAACCAGCCCCCCTTACCCCCTTATCAGTGTCCCCCTCACATACTCTCCCCACTTCTATTTCTCCTCTCTCCCCCTTCCTTACTTTCTCAAGACCCTCTCGCAAACTCTCCGCCCTCCCATTGCATCCCTCCATTCTTCCTCCCCTCTCCCTCACCCATTCCTATTTCTCCTCCTCTCCCCTCCCACTCTCTCTCCATCTGCCCCATCCCTACTCTTTCTGTGTCTCTCCACTCTTCCCCTCTTCCCATCTCTTTCCCACCCCAGCCCCTTCTCTCATCACTATTTTCACCACCTCCATCCCCCCTCACTCCACTCTTCCCCACCCACTCTCACTCGGTTAATCCCCCTCTCTCCTTCTCTTCCCATTCTTGCTACCACCTCCTTCAACCCCCCTTATCCCCTTTTCACTCTCTCAACCCCTTTTGTTCTCCCTCTCTTCCCTCTTACACCATTCTCTTCCCCTCTCCACACACTTCTTTCTCCCCCTCGCCTCAGTCCCTGCGCTCCCCCCCACCCTCCTCAATCCCTCTCCCTGAATCTCACTTTCTTGTTTTCTCCCTGTCCTCTATATCACTCATTCCCCTTCCTCCCTCTCCCCTCTATATCACTCATTCCCCTTCCCCCTCTCCCCTCTATATCACTCATTCACCTTCCCCCCCTCTATATCACTCATTCCCCTTCCCCCCTCTCCCCTCTATATCACTCATTCCCCTTCCTCCCTCTCCCCTCTATATCACTCATTCCCCTTCTTCCCCCTCCCCTCTATATCACTCATTCCCCTTCCTCCCTCTCCCCTCTATATCACTCATTCCCCTTCCTCCCCCTCACCTCTATATCACTCATTCCCCTTTCGCCCTCTCCCCTCTATATCACTCATTCCCCTTCCCCCTCCCCTCTATATCACTCATTCCCCTTCTTCCCCCTCTGCCCTCTATATCAATCTCTCCATCATTCCTCTCACTTCCCCTCTTGACCGTTTTTTCCTCCTCTCTTTCTCCCCGACTCCCCTCATGCCTCAAACCCACTCTCTTGTGCTTCATTCATTTCACCTTCCCCCTCTAATTTCTCACTCTCCCCTTTCCCTTTCCCTCTCTCACTCTGTCCATCTCACTCTCTCTCCAACCTCTTCCTCACTCTCCTCCTCTCTCTCCCTCTCTCTCAGTCCTCTCCCATCCGCCACTATCTTTCTGTTAGTTTCTCTCTCTTCTGGTTTCTCGACTCAGACAGCGCTGAAACAGGACGTGGTTTCATGGAGATCCCAGGCTGCTTCCTGACAGCGACCATCGCGAAGGGGGTCTTGTAGGAGTCTCCCTCCTCCAACTGTTGAACTTGGGAAGGTAGTGAGTTCCACCAAAGGTCACTATCATTCTGCATTTGGATTCTCCCTCCCTCTGTCTCCCCCTCTCTCTCTGGGTCTCTCTTTCACCGTCACACCCTTCCTCTCACTCTACCCCTCCCTCTGTCTCTCGCTTCCTGCCGAGGCGGAACTACAAGAACCCTCGGCCTCCCTTCCTGTGCAGCACACAGCCCTCAGTCTCTGCCTGTGACTCGGGCACTGCACATCATCACCGCCCCCTTCCACGGCGGGCCGGACACGGGGAGGTACTGGGCCCGAGAGGAAAACGGTGGAAGCAGTGGCAGGGAGATCGAGGCGAGTAACCGGTGGAGAGTGACAGGGGCCCAGGAAATGGCAACAGGCTGGTCCCAGGCAACGGGGCCCAGTTGGGACAGGTAGGCCAGAGGCTGGCCTTCGCACCCCTGAGAGACAGGGAGAGGCAGACAGGAAGCAGGGCTCTGTGAGACTGGTAGCCAGCCATGAAACGGCAGAAGGGGAAGAAGAAAGGGCAAGCCAAGGAACGAGTCTTCGGCTGTGATCTAGTGGCACACCTGGAGGGGACTGGACATGACGGTAAGACCCCGAATACTCATCATTGTACAGATGATCTGCTGTGAGAGAGGGACTGGGAGACACCAGTCAATGTACAGGTATCCCGTTGTGAGACACACCCCTCAGTGTACTGATATTCTGCTGTGAGAGGGGAACTGGGAGACACTGGTCAGTGTACAGATATCCCCTGAGAGAGAGGGACTGAGAGGCACCAGTCAGTGTACAGATATCCCCTGAGAGAGAGGGACTGAGAGACACCGGTCAGTGTACAGATATCCCCTGAGAGAGAGGGACTGAGAGGCACCGGTCAGTGTACAGATATCCCCTGAGAGAGAGGGACTGAGACACACTGGTCAGTGTACAGATATACCCTGAGAGAGAGGGTCTGAGAGACACCGGTCAGTGTACAGATATCCCCTGAGAGAGAGGGACTGAGAGACACTGGTCAGTGTACAGATATACCCTGAGAGAGAGAGGGACTGAGAGACACTGGTCAGTGTACAGATATACCCTGAGAGAGAGAGGGACTGAGAGACACCGGTCAGTGTACAGATATCGCCTGAGAGAGAGGGACTGAGAGACACCGGTCAGTGTACAGATATCCCCTGAGAGAAGGATAACCCCAGCATCTGATGAAATTGATCGCAGGAGGCTGAGGAAGCAGAAGAGTAGATGATAAGGAATGAAGGTGCTTGAGGAATATCAGAGATATGAGAGAACACTTCAGAGCGAAATCAGCAGGGTTGGAAGAAGGCATGATGTTGAAGGAGAATCACAAGTGCTTCTACAGATATGTTCAGAGCAGCAGGATAGCAAAAGCTAAAACTGGTCAGCAAAGTGTGGGGATGGGACACTACACAGGAGTGAAATAAGCTGCAGAAAGTTGTGAACTCAACCAGCTCCATCACGGGCACCAGCCTCCCCAGCATCCAGGACATTGTCAAGCAGCGATGCCTCAAAAAGGCAGCATCCACCTTCAAGAGCCCTATCACCCAGGACCTGCCTTCTGCTCATTTCTACCATCAGGGAGGAGGTTCAGGAGCTTCAAGACACACTTAACATTTCAGGAGTACCTTCTCCCCGTCTGCTTTCAGATTTCTGAATAGAGATTGAACCCATCAACACTATTTCACTGCTTTTTATTTTTTTCTTGTTGCACAACTTAGTAATTTTAACTTTTTAAATACATAAATATTGCTGTAATTTACAATTATTATATATCGCAATGTACTACTGCCACAAAACAACACATTTCACAACATATTGCAGTGATATTACACGATTTTGATTCTGAGCTTGGTTAATTGTGCCTGGAATTGAAAGCAATAGGGAGATACTCAACAGCTTTTTTCACATCTGTATTTAGTCAGGAGATTGACACAAAGCCCATAGAACTGAGGCAAAACAACAGAGGTCACGGACAATATACAGATTACAGAGGAAAAGGTGCTTGCAGTCTTGAGACAAATTATGGTGGGTAAATCCCCAGGGCCTTGACAAAGTGTCCCCTCGGACCCTGTGGGAGGCAAGTGCAGAGATTACCCTTAGCCACAGGTGGGGTGCTGGAGGATTGGAGGATTGCCAATGTTCTGTTGTTTAAGGAAGATTCTAAGGATGAGCCTTTGAATTATAGACCATTGAGCCTGATATCAGTAATGGGAAAGTTATTGGAAAGTATTTTTAGGGACAGGACATACAAGTATTTAGGTGAACAAGGTATGATTTAGGATAGTTAACATGGCTTTGTGTGTTATTTGTCATGTATAACTGATTTTATGGATTTTTTCAACGAACTTGCCAGGAAATTTGATTTCCTAGTAAGGCAGTGGATTTTGTCTACATGGATTTTAGCAAGGCCTTTATCAAGATCCCACATGAGAGTCTGGATCAGTTGCTCGGCGTTAAAGATGAGGTATTAGACACCGGCTTTGCAGGGGAAGTCAGAGAGCGGTAGTAGAGGTTTGCCTGTCAGACTCGAGCCCTGTGACTAGTGGTGTGCAGCAAGGAATGGCGCTGGGTCCATTGTTGTTTGTCATCTGTATCAATGATCTGAATAATAATGTGATAAACTGGATTCAAAAGTTTTGTGGATGACAGCAATATTGGGGTTTAGTGGACAGCCAGAAAAGTTATTAAAGCTTGCAGAGTGATCTGGACTAATTGGAAACTAGGCTGAAAAATGGAAGGTGGAACTTAATACAGACAAGTGTGAGGTGGGACTTACCCAGTGAATGGTGGGGCACTGAGGAGTGTGGTAGAGAAAAAGGGATCTGGGAATACAGGTCCATAATTCCTTGAAAGTGTGGTCACAGATAGATAGGGCCATAAAAAAGCTTTCAGCACATTGCCTCTCATAAATCAATGTATTGAGTACAGGAAATGGATATTATGTTGAAGTTGTATGGTTTATACAACTTCAACATAGCATCCCATTTCCAGTGCATAATACATTAATTTATCAAGCATAATCTGAGGTATTGTGTCCAGTTCTGGTCACTTATCTACAGGAAAGATGTCAGTAAGATTGAAAGAGTACGGAGAGGATTGATAAGGATATTGCCAGGACTGGAGGACAGGAGTTATAAGCAAAAGTTGAGTTGATTAGGACGATATTACCTGGAGCCTAGAAGAATGAGGGGAGATTTGTTAGGGATATTTGATTGGGTGGGGGAGGTATAGATCTTAGGCTTTTTCCACTGAGATTACGTGAGACTGAGACCGGATCTGGACGTCATATGTTCAGGGTGAAAGGTGAAATATTTAAGGGGAAATAGGTTAAAACTCTTCACTCAGAGAGAATGAAGGAACGAGATGCCAGTGGAAGTGCTGGATGAGGGTTCAATTGCAAAATCTAAGAGAAATTTGGGTAAGTATTTGAATGGGAGGGGTATTAGGGCCAAGTCCAGGTGTGGGTTGATGGGTCTTGGCAGAATAACTGGCTTGGACTTGATGGGCTGAAGGGCCTGTTCCTGTATTGTAGTGCTCTATGACTGTTGTTGGGGCCTTGACGAAGATGCTTGTATCATCCATATCCACAATGGGTTTGCGCACTGGAGAATATCCAATGTGATTCTTCTGTTTAAGAAGGGCAGCAGGTACAAACCATTCAATTGCAGGTTAATGAGCCTGGTGGCAGGAAAATTTATTGAAGAAGATGTTTAGGTATAGGATTGTCTCACACAGAAAAACATGGACTGATTGGGACAGTCAGCACAGCTCTGTGTGGAACAGCTGTTACCCTGAGGATTTTTTTGAAGAGTGATGAAGGTCGTTGATAAGGACGGGGCAGTGGATGATGTCTGCGTGCTCTGAAAAGTGACAGGTTGAACTTAAAGCACAGAATGTCAAGGCGAGCTGTTGAACTTCAGTATGTGTAACAATGAACGGTGGGGCACTGAGGAGTGTGGTAGAACAAAGGGATCTAGGAGTACAGGTACACAATTCACTGGAAGTACTGTAGCAGGCTGACAGAGTTATAAAGACATTCTTTGGCACACTGGCTTTCATAGATCAAAGAGTGCAGGAGATGGGGTATTTTGTTGAAGTTTTGGCCACCTATAGTGCCTACAGGAAAGATGTAAATAAAATTGAAAGAATACAGAGAAAATTTACAAGGATGTTGTCGGGAGTTGAGGACCTGAATTATAAGGAAAGATTAAATAGGTTAGGACTTTATTCCTTAGAATGTAGGAGATTGAAATTTGATAGAGGTATACAAAATTATGAGGGGTGTAGACGGGTAAATGCAAGCATGCTTTTCCAACTGAGGTTGGGTGGGACAACAACAGAGGTCATGGGTCAAGGGTGAAAGGTGAAATGTTCAAGGGAACACGAAGGGAAACTTCATCACTCGGAGGGCAGGGTGAGTGTGGAACGAGCTGCCAGAACAAGTGGTGGACGTGGGGGCCATTTCAAAAGTAAAAAAAAAATTTGGACAGTTACATGGATGGGAGAGGTAGTTTTGACAGGATGAGGCAGATGAACAGTTTGGTATGGACTAGGTGGGCCAAAGAGCCTGTTTCAGTTCTGTAGTGCTCTGTGAATCTACAAAGGGTCTGATGCTGTGCTAAACTAATGAAACCTGTGCTGTACCATGTTCAATATTCTATAGACAGATGTGAGGTGTTGCATTTTCGGAAATCAAATGCAAGAGCAGTTTACACAGTGAAAGGCTGGACCCTTAGGAGAATTGATATGCAGGGGGATTGTACAGTTCGAGTCGATAGAGACTCAGAGGGATTGTACAGTTCAAGTGCTTAGAGATCCAGGGGGATTGTACAGTTTGAATCGAGAGAGATCCAGAGGGACTCAAAGTCAGCATGGATTTGTGAAAGGAAAATCATGTCTGACGAATCTCATAGAATTTTTTGAGGATGTAACTAGTAGAGTGGATAGGGGAGAGCCAGTGGATGTGGTATATTTGGATTTTCAAAAGGCTTTTGACAAGGTCCCACACAGGAGATTAGTGTGCAAACTTAAAGCACACGGTATTGGGGGTAAGGTATTGATGTGGATAGAGAATTGGTTAGCAGACAGGAAGCAAAGAGTGGGAATAAACGGGACCTTTTCAGAATGGCAGGCGGTGACTAGTGGGGTACCGCAAGGCTCAGTGCTGGGACCCCAGTTGTTTACAATATATATTAATGACTTGTATGAGGGAATTAAATGCAGCATCTCCAAGTTTGCGGATGACACGAAGCTGGGCGGCAGTGTTAGCTGTGAGGAGGATGCTAAGAGGATGCAGGGTGACTTGGATAGGTTAGGTGAGTGGGCAAATTCATGGCAGATGCAATTTAATGTGGATAAATGTGAAGTTATCCACTTTGGTGGCAAAAATAGGAAAACAGATGAATGGTGGCCGATTAGGAAAAGGGGAGGTGCAATGAGACCTGGGTGTCATTATACACCAGTCATTGAAAGTGGGCATGCAGGTACAGCAGGCGGTGAAAAAGGCAAATGGTATGCTGGCATTTATAGCGAGAGGATTCGAGTACAGGAGCAGGGAGGTACTACTGCAGTTGTACAAGGCCTTGGTGAGACCACACCTGGAGTATTGTGTGCAGTTTTGGTCCCCTAATCTGAGGAAAGACATCCTTGCCATAGAGGGAGTACAAAGAAGGTTCACCAGATTGATTCCTGGGATGGCAGGACTTTCATATGAAGAAAGAATGGATGAACTGGGCTTGTACTCGTTGGAATTTAGAAGATTGAGGGGTGATCTGATTGAAATGTATAAAATCCTAAAGGGATTGGACAGGCTAGATGCAGGAAGATTGTTCCCGATGTTGGGGAAGTCCAGAACGAGGGGTCACAGTTTGACGATAAAGGGGAAGCCTTTTAGGACCGAGATTAGGAAAAACTTCTTCACACAGAGAGTGGTGAATCTGTGGAATTCTCTGCCACAGGAAACAGTTGAGGCCAGTTCATTGGCTATATTTAAGAGGGAGTTAGATATGGCCCTTGTGGCTACGGGGATCAGGGGGTATGGAGGGAAGGCTGGTGCAGGGTTCTGAGTTGGATGATCAGCCATGATCATAATAAATGGCGGTACAGGCTCGAAGGGCCGAATGGCCTACTCCTGCACCTATTTTCTATGTTTCTATGTTTCTATTATACAGTTTGAGTTGATAGACACCCAGAGGGATTGTACGGTTCGAATTGAAAGACACCCAGAGGGATTATACAGTTCGAGTTGATAGACATCCAGAGGGATTGTACGGTTCGAGTTGATACACACCCAGAGGGATTGTACGGTTTGAATCAATAGAGACACAGGGGGTTTGATCGGTTCGAATTGATAGAGACCCAGAGTGATTGTATAGTTCAAATTGATAAAGACCCAGAAGGTTTGATCGGTTCGAATCGACAGAGATCCAGAGAGATTGTACAGTTCGAATCTATAGAGACCCAGAAGGATTGTACAGTTTGAGTTGATTGAGTTCCAGAGGGATTTTATGGTTCGAATTGATAGTGACCCAGAGGTATTATACAGTGTGAATCGAGAGAGACCCCGTGGGATTGTACGGTTCAAATCGATATAGACTCAGAGTCCTGACGAAGGGTCTTGGCCTGAAACGTCGATTGTACTTCTTCCTAGAGATGCTGCCTGGCCTGCTGCGTTCACCAGCAACTTTGATGAGACCAGAAGGATTGTACGGTTTGAATCAAAAGAGACCCAGATGGTTTGTACAGTTCGAGTCGATAGGGACCGAGAGGGATTGTATAGTTCGAATCGAGAGAGACCCAGAGCGATTGTACAGTTCAAGTCGATAGAGACCCAGAGTGATTGTACAGTTAAATTGAGAGAGACCCAGATGGCTTGTACAGTTCGATTTGATGGATACCCAGAGGGATTGTACAGAGTGAATGGATACAGACCCAGAGGGATTGTACAGTTCGAGTTGATAGAGACCCAAATGGATTGTACAGTTCAAATTGCTTAGGACCAAGTGTGATTGTATGGTTTGAATCAATAGAGACCCAGAGGTATTGTACAGTTTGAATCAAGAGAGACCCAGAGGTATTGTACAGTTCGAATCAAGAGAGACCCAGAGGGATTCTACAGTTTGAGTGATAGGGACCGAGAGGAATTGTGCAGTTCGAGTTGATAGAGTCACAGAGGTATTGTACGGTTCTAGTCGAGAGAGACCCCAGAAGGATTGTACAGTTTGAATCGAGAGAGACCCAGAGGGATTGTACAGTTCGAATCGAGAGAGACCCAGAGGGATTGTACAGTTTGAGTGATAGGGACCGAGAGGGATTGTGCAGTTCGAGGTGATAGAGACCCAGAGATATTGTATGGTTCTAGTCGAGAGAGACCCCAGAAGGATTGTACAGTTTGAATCGAGAGAGACCCAGAGGGATTGTACAGTTCGAATTGAGAGAGACCCAGAGGGATTGTACAGTTCGATTTGATGGAGACCCAAAGGGATTGTACAGTTCAAATTGCTTAGGACCAAGAATGATTCTACAGTTCGAATCGAGAGAGACCCAGAGGGAATGTAGAGTTCGAGTCGATAGAGACCCAGAGGGATTGTACGGTTCGAATCAATAAAGACCCAAAGGGATTGTATAGTTCGAGAAGATAGAGACCCAGAGAGATTGTATGGTTCGAATTGATAGTGACCCAGAGGTATTATACAGTGTGAATCGAGAGAGACCCCGTGGGATTGTACGGTTCAAATCGATATAGACTCAGAGTCCTGACGAAGGGTCTTGGCCTGAAACGTCGATTGTACTTCTTCCTAGAGATGCTGCCTGGCCTGCTGCGTTCACCAGCAACTTTGATGAGACCAGAAGGATTGTACGGTTTGAATCGAAAGAGACCCAGATGGTTTGTACAGTTCGAGTCGATAGGGACCGAGAGGGATTGTATAGTTCGAATCGAGAGAGACCCAGAGCGATTGTACAGTTCAAGTCGATAGAGACCCAGAGTGATTGTACAGTTTGAATCGAGAGAGACCCAGATGGCTTGTACAGTTCGATTTGATGGATACCCAGAGGGGCTGTACAGAGTGAATGGATACAGACCCAGAGGGATTGTACAGTTCGAGTTGATAGAGACCCAAATGGATTGTATAGTTCAAATTGCTTAGGACCAAGTGTGATTGTATGGTTTGAATCAATAGAGACCCAGAGGTATTGTACAGTTTGAATCAAGAGAGACCCAGAAGTATTGTACAATTCGAATCAAGAGAGACCCAGAGGGATTGTACAGTTCGAGTGATAGGGACCGAGAGGAATTGTGCAGTTCGAGTTGATAGAGTCACAGAGGTATTGTACCGTTCTAGTCGAGAGAGACCCCAGAAGGATTGTACAGTTTGAATCGAGAGAGACCCAGAGGGATTGTACAGTTCGAATTGAGAGAGACCCAGAGGGATTGTACAGTTCGATTTGATGGAGACCCAAAGGGATTGTACAGTTCAAATTGCTTAGGACCAAGAATGATTCTACAGTTCGAATCGAGAGAGACCCAGAGGGAATGTGGAGTTCGAGTCGATAGAGACCCAGAGGGATTGTACGGTTCGAATCAATAAAGACCCAAAGGGATTGTATAGTTCGAGAAGATAGAGACCCAGAGAGATTGTATGGTTCGAATTGATAGTGACCCAGAGGTATTATACAGTGTGAATCGAGAGAGACCCCGTGGGATTGTACGGTTCAAATCGATATAGACTCAGAGTCCTGACGAAGGGTCTTGGCCTGAAACGTCGATTGTACTTCTTCCTAGAGATGCTGCCTGGCCTGCTGCGTTCACCAGCAACTTTGATGAGACCAGAAGGATTGTACGGTTTGAATCGAAAGAGACCCAGATGGTTTGTACAGTTCGAGTCGATAGGGACCGAGAGGGATTGTATAGTTCAAATCGAGAGAGACCCAGAGTGATTGTACAGTTCGAATCAAGAGAGACCCAAAGGGATTCTACAGTTCGAGTGATAGGGACCGAGAGGGATTGTGCAGTTCGAGTTGATAGAGTCACAGAGGTATTGTACGGTTCTAGTCGAGAGAGACCCCAGAAGGATTATACAGTTTGAATCGAGAGAGATCCAGAGGGATTGTACAGTTCGAATCGAGAGAGACCCCAGAAGGATTGTATGGTTCAAATCGAGAGAGACCAAGAGTGAATGAACACAACAGGAGTTCTGCAGATGCTGGAAATTCAAGCAACACACATCAAAGTTGCTGGTGAACGCAGCAGGCCAAACAGCATCTGTAGGAAGAGGTGCAGTCGACGTTTCAGGCCGAGACCCTTCGTCAGGACTAACTGAAGGAAGAGTGAATGTACGATTGGAATCAATAGAGAACCAGAGGGATTGTACGTTCTGAATCGATAGAGTTACAGCGGGATTTTACGGTTAGAGTCAATGAAGATCCAGAGGCACTGTACACTACCAGTCCATAGAGACCAGAAGGATTGTATGGTTTGAATCGATATAGACCCAGAGGGATTCTACAGTTCGAGTATTAGAGACCCAGAGCGATTGTACAGTTCGAATCGATAGAGATCCAGAGTGAATGTACATATAACCATATAACAATTACAGCACGGAAACAGGCCATCTCAGCCCTTCTAGTCCATGCCAAACTCTTACTCTCACCTAGTACCACCGACCTGCACTCAGCCCATAACCCTCCATTCCTTTCCTGTCCATATAGCTGTCCAATTTAACTTTAAATGACAACATCGAACCTGCCTCAACCACTTCTGCTGGAAGCTCGTTCCACACAGCTACCACTCTCTGAGTAAAGAAGTTTCCCCTCATGTTACCCCTAAACTTTTGTCCTTTAACTCTCAACTCATGTCCTCTTGTTTGAATCTTCCCCACTCTCAATGGAAAAATCCTATCCACGTCAACTCTATCAATCCCCCTCATAATTTTAAACTCCTCTGTCAAGTCCCCCCTCAACCTTCTACGCTCCAAAGAATAAAGACCTAACTTGTTCAACCTTTCTCTGTAACTTAGGAGATGAAACCCAGGCAACATTTTAGTAAACCTCCTCTATACTCTCTCAATTTTATTGACATCTTTCCTATAATTAGGTGACCAGAACTGTACACAATACTCCAAATTTGGCCTTACCAGTGCCTTATACAATTTCAACATTACGTCCCAACTCTTATACTCAATGCTCTGATTTATAAAGGCCAGCATACCAAAAACTTTCTTCACCACCCTATCCACATGAGATTCTGCCTTCAGGGAACTATGCACCATTATTCCTAGATCCCTCTGTTCTACTGCATTCTTCAATGCCCTACCATTTACCATGTATGTCCTATTTTGATTAGTCCTACCAAAATGTAGCATCTCACATTTTTCAGCATTAAACTCCATCTGCCATTGATCAGCCCACTCTTCTAACTGGCCTAAATCTCTCTGCAAGCTTTGAAAACCTACTACATTATCCACAATGTCACCTATCTTAGTATCATCTGCATACTTACTAATCTAAATTACCAACCCATCATCCAGATCATTAATATATATGACAAACAACATTGGACCCAGTACAGATCCCTGAGGCACACCACTAGACACCGTCCTCCAATCTGACACAAGTTATCCACCACTACTCTCTGGCATCTCCCATCTAGCCACTGCTGAATCTATCTTACTGCTTTCATATTAATGCCTAACGATTGAACCTTCCTAACTAACCTTCCATGTGGAACCTTGTCAAGGACCTTACTGAAGTCCATATAGACAACATCCACCGCTTTACCCTCGTCAACTTTCTTAGTAACCTCATCAAAACATTCAATAAGATTTGTCAAACATAACCTTCCACACACAAATCCATGTTGACTGTTCCTAATCAGACCCTGTCTATCCAGATAATTATATATACCATCTCTAAGAATACTTTCCATCAATTTACCCACTACTGACATCAAACTCACAGGCTGATAATTGCCAGGTTTACTCTTAGAACCCATTTTAAACAATGGAACCACATGAGCAATACACCAATCCTCTGGCACCATCCCCATTTCTAATGATATTTGAACTATTACTGTCAGAGTCCCTGCTATTTCCACACTAACTTTCCTTAAGGTGCTAGGGAATATCTTGTCCAGAACCAGAGACTTATCCACTTTCATATTCCTTAAAAGCGCCAGTACTTCCTCTTCTTTAATTGTCATACTTTCCATAACTACCCTTCTTGTTTCCTTTACCTTACACAATTCAATATCCTTCTCCTTGGTAAATACCGAAGAAAAGAAATTGTTCAAAATCTCCCCCATCTCTTTTGGCTCCGCACTGATTCTCTAAGGGACCAATTTTATCCCTCACTATCCTTTTGCCACTAACATAACTGTAGAAACCCTTTGGGTTTATTTTCACCTTACTTGCCAAAGCAGCCTCGTATCTTCTTTTAGCTTTTCTAATTTCTTTCTTAAGATTCTTTTTACATTCTTTATAGTCCTCAAGTACCTCATTAACTCCAAGCTGCCTATATTTATTGAAGATCCCTCTCTTTTTCCGAACCAAGTTTCCAATATCCCTTGAAAACCATGGCTCTCTCAAACTTTTAACCTTTCCTTTCAACCCAACAGGAACATAAAGATTCTGACCCCTCAAAATTTCACCTTTAAATAACCTCCATTTCTCTGTTACATCCTTCCCATAAAACAAATTGTCCCAATCCACTCCTTCTAAATCCTTTCGCATCTCCTCAAAGTTAGCCTTTCTCCAATCAAAAATCTCAATCCTAGGTTCAGTCCTATCCTTCTCCATAACTACACTGAAACTAATGGTATTGTGATCACTGGACCCAAAGTGCTCCCCAACATATACCTCCGTCACCTGACCTATCTCATTCCCTAACAGGAGATCCAACACTGCTCCTTCTCTACTTGGTACCTCTATGTATTGCTGCAAAAAACTATCTTGCACACATTTGACAAACTCCAAACCATCCAGCCCTTTTACAGAATGGGCTTCCCAGTCTATGTGTGGAAAGTTAAAATCTCCCACAATCACAACCTTGTGTTTACTGCAAATATCTGCTATCTCCTTACAAATTTGCTCCTCCAGTTCTTGGTCCCCATTAGGTGGTCTATAATACATCCCTACAAGCATCACTACACCTTTCCTATCCCTCAATTCCACCCAAATAGCCTCCCTAGACAAGTCCACTAATCTATCCTGCCAGAGCACCGCTGTTATATTTTCTCTGACAAGCAATGCAACACCTCCCCCTCTTGTCAATTCTATCACACCTGAAGCAATGAAATCCAGGAAAATTTACTCACCAATCACACCCCTCCTGCAACCACGTTTCACTGATAGCTACAACATCATATTTCCAGGTATCAATCCATGCTCTAAGCTCATCCACCTTTCTTACAATGCTCCTAGCATTAAAATAGATGCATTTAAAAAACTCTCCACCTCTTACTCTCTGTTTATCCTTAATGGAGCAAGCAACTTTTTTATCTTTTTCTTCCTTTTCCCCTTCATCAACCTCCCCTCTCCTGGTCTCCTTAATTTGATTACCACCCCCCAACCATTCTAGTTTAAAGTCACCTCAGTAGCCCTCGCTAATCTCCCCGCCAGGATATTGGTTCCCCTATGATTCAAGTGTAACCCGTCCTTTTTGTACAGGTCACGCCTGCGCCAAAAGAGGTCCCAATGATCCAAAAACTTGAATCCCTGCCCCCGCTCCAATCCCTCAGCCACGCATTTATCCTCCACCTCATCGCATTCCTACTCTCACTGTCGCGTGGCACAGGCAGTAATCCCAAGATCACTACCTTTGTGGTCCTTTTTCTCAACTCCCTTCCTAACTCCTTATATTCTTCTTTCAGGACCTCTTCCGTTTTCCAACCTACGTCATTGGTACCTATATGTACCGCGACCTCTGGCTCCTCACTGTCCCACTTCAGGATATCTTGGACACAATCAGAAACATCCCGGACCCTGGCACCAGGGAGGCAAACTACCATTCGGGTCTCCGGACTGCGTCCACAGAATTGTTTATCTGACCCCCTAACTATTGAGTCCCGTATTACTACTGCCCTCCTCTTCCTTTCCCTACCCTTCTGAGCTACAGGGTCGGAATCTGTGCCGGAGGCACGGCCACTGTCGCTTCCCCCAGGTAAGCTGTCCCCCCCCAACAGTACTCAAACAGGAGTACCTATTGTCAAGGGGCACAGCCACCAGGGTACTCCCTATTACCTGACTCTTCCCCTTCCCCTCCTAACCGTGACCCACTTGTCTGCCTCCCGTGGCCCCGGAGTGACCACCTGCCTGTAACTCCTCTCTATCACCTCCTCACTCTCCCTGACCAGACGAAAGTCATCGAGCTGCAGCTCCAGTTCCCTAACGCAGTCCCTTAGGAGCTGCATCTCTGCACCTGGCGCAGATGTGGATGTCCGGGAGGCTTGGAGACTCCAGGGCCTCCCACCTCCGGCGCCGAGAACAACAAACTGCCCTCACACTCATACTTCCCCCTCTTCAAATAACAGGGAAAAAAAATGAATACCAAACCTTCTTTGCCTCACCCGTTTCCACCTAAGCCCGTTGAGCCAAAGCCCTTAAGCCTTCACTCTGCTTCTGGCTCACTCCGCAGCCCGCTGTATAAGGCTGTGTTCCTTTTAAATCTTCCTCGCTTCATTCTCCAACATCACATGCCTGCACAGTCCTGCCTCTCACAACGCCGATGAAAAAAACCGAAAAATTCCAGTTAAAAATTACAGTTCCAGCTGATAGAGACCCAGAGTGAATGTACAGTTCGAGTCAATAGAGACCCTGAGGATTTATACACTTCCAGTTAATGGAGTCCCAGAGGGATTGTACAGTTCGAGTCAGTAGAGACCCAGAGGGATTGTATGATTCGAGTCGATAGAGACGCAGAGGGATTGTACAGTTTGAATCGAGAGAGACCCAGAGGGATTGTGCAGTTCGAGTGCTTAGAGATCCAGGGGGATTGTACAGTTTGAATCGAGAGAGACCCAGAGGGATTGTACAGTTCCAGTCAATAGAGGGATTGTACAGTTCGAGTTAATAGAGACCCAGAGGGAGTTTGTGGTTTGGATCGATAGAGACCCAGAGGGTTTGTACAGTTCAAGTCGATAGAGACCCAGAGTGCTTGTGCGGTTCGAATCGCGAGCGACCTGTAGGTGGCAGCAAATGGAATGGGTGGGACAGGCGGCACAGGGCATGATTGCCTACGTCTGTCAGAGCTGACTGTAAAAGTCGGGAAAACGTGTTGCAGTTGGACAAATCCTTGCTTTCCTCACCATTAGAGAACTACGTGAATTTCTAGTCACTGCGTTAGACCACATGACATGGAGCAGAACTAAAGTATTTGGCCCATGAAGTCTTCTTTGCCATGTAATCATGATTGATTTACTATCCCTGGCAACCCATTCTCCTGCCTCCTTCTTCTCCCTGTAACTTCCGATGCCCTTAATCAACCTCCGTTTTAAACATAGCCAGCAACTTGGCCTTCTCAGCCATCTTTAACAATGAATTCCACAGATTCAACACGCTCTGGCTAAAGAAATTCCTCCTCATCTCTGTTTGAAGGGATGCCTTCATTGTCTGAGGTTGTGGCCACTGCTCCAAGATTCCCCACAATAGAAAACATCCTCTCCATATCCACTCTATCTCGGCCTTTTAAAACTCACTGAGACTCCCTCCTCATTTTTCGAAACTCCAGTGAGTACCGGCCCAGAGCCATCAAACACTTCTCATATGTTAAACCTTTCTTTCCTGGGATCATTCTCGTGAACTACCGCTGGGCACTCTCCAATGTCAGCACAGGAAGGTAGCGGAGGCTTGGCAGATGGTGCAGAAGAGACTTACCAGAAGGCTGCCTGGACAAGAGGGTATCAACCATAAGGACAGTGTGGCCACATGAATGTTTTCTTTGGAATGCTGCAGCTGAAGAGAGATCTGATAGACATTAATGAAATTACGAGAGACATAGAGTAGAGTCTTTTCCCGAGACTGAAATATAAATATCAAAACGAGAGCCGTTGCTTTACAGTGAAATGGGGAAAGGTTAAAGGTCATAGGATAAATAAGAATGATGATATTCGGCCCATCGAGTCTGTTCTGCCCACCCTGTACGGCTCGTTTTTCCCACCCCATTCTCCTGCCTCCTCCCGATAACCCTTAACCCTCCCACCTTACCAATAAAGAACCTAAGGAACCCTGCCTTAAAGATACCCAGAGAGCTGGTCTCTACAGACCGCTGTGGCAATGAATTCCACGGATTCACCATCCTCGGGCTGCAGAAATTCCTCCTCATCCTGGATGTCTTATTAATGGAAACATCGTCTCCACGTCTACTCTCCCAGACCTTCAGCATCTGATGGATTTCAGTGAGGTCCTCACTCCTTCTGAACAGAGCTGAGTGAAGCCCCAGACACATCAACAACTCCTCCCAGGCGAAACTCTTCATTCCTGAGATTAATGCAGATTGATGAGTCAGGTTTTCTACGCAGACTAGTGAATGCTGCAGGGGAAATGGCGGAACAGATACAACAACAAGGTTTAAGAGGGATTTTGGCAGGCACGAATAGGGAATGGAGGGATCAAGAACATGTGAAGTCTGAGGCTAATAGTTCAACTGGTTTCATGATCACAACAGGCGTCCTGGACTAACATGCCTCCTCTTGTAACGTACTGCTCTATGTTCTGCAATCTAGAGAGGAATTGTGAGATCTGGCTTGAAATATTTGAGAGCGAGAGACTGAGAGACACTGGTCAGTGTACAGATATCCCCTGAGAGAGAGGGACTGAGAGACACCGGTCAGTGTACAGATATCCCCCTGAGAGAGAGGGACTGAGAGACACTGGTCAGTGTACAGATATCCCCCTGGGAGAGAGGGACTGAGAGACACCGGTCAGTGTACAGATATCCCCTGAGAGAGAGGGACTGAGAGACACCGGTCAGTGTACAGATATCCCTGAGAGAGAGGGATTGAGAGACACCGGTCAGTGTACAGATATCCCTGAGAGAGAGGGACTGAGAGACACTGGTCAGTGTACAGATATCCCCTGAGAGAGAGGGACTGAGAGACACCGGTCAGTGTACAGATATCCCCTGAGAGAGAAGGACAGAGAGACACTGGTCAGTGTACAGATATCCCCCTGGGAGAGAGGGACTGAGAGACACCGGTCAGTGTACAGATATCCCCTGAGAGAGAGGGACTGAGAGACACCGGTCAGTGTACAGATATCCCTGAGAGAGAGGGACTGAGAGACACCGGTCAGTGTACAGATATCCCTGAGAGAGAGGGACTGAGAGACACTGGTCAGTGTACAGATATCCCCTGAGAGAGAGGGACTGAGAGACATCGGTCAGTGTACAGATATCCCCTGAGAGAGAAGGACAGAGAGACACCAGTCAGTGTACAGATATCCCCTGAGAGAGAGGGACTGAGAGACATCGGTCAGTGTACAGATATCCCCTGACAGAGAAGGACAGAGAGACACCGGTCAGTGTACAGATATCCCCTGAGAGAGAGGGACTGAGAGACATCGGTCAGTGTACAGATATCCCCTGAGAGAGAGGGACTGGGAGACACTGGTCAGTGTACAGATATTCCCTGAGAGAGAGGGACTGAGAGACACTGATCAGTGTACAGATATCCCTGAGAGAGAGGGACTGAGAGACTGGTCAGTGTACAGATATCCCCCTAAGAGAGAGGGACTGAGAGACATCAGTCAGTGTACAGATATTCCCTGAGAGAGAGGGACTGAGAGACACCAGTCAGTGTACAGATATCCCCTGAGAGAGAGGGACTGAGAGACACCGGTCAGTGTACAGATATCCACTGAGAGAGAGGGACTGAGAGACACTGGTCAGTGTACAGATATCCCTGAGAGAGAGGGACTGAGAGACACTGGTCAGTGTACAGATATCCCCCTAAGAGAGAGGGACTGAGAGACACCAGTCAGTGTACAGATATCCCCTGAGAGAGAGGGACTGAGAGACACTGGTCAGTGTACAGATATCCCCTGAGAGAGAGGGACAGAGAGACACCAGTCATTGTACAGATATCCCCTGAGAGAGAGGGACTGAGAGACACCGGTCAGTGTACAGATATCCCCTGAGAGAGAGGGACAGAGAGACAGTGGTTAGTGTATAGATATGTCCTGAGTGAGAATGACTAAGAGACACCAGTCAGTGCACAGATAACCTGTCAGGAGAGGGGAAGCGGGGAAGTGCTCGCCTGTGCCTGGCCCCATTAACAATATGCTCCATTTTGAAAGCTGTTGGAGGGGGAACGACCTACCTGGGGGAAGGAACAGTGGCTGTGCCTCTGGCACTGAGTCTGTCCCTGTGGCTCAGAAGGGTAGGGAACGGAAGAGGATCGCAGCAGTAATAGGGGACTCTATAGTCAGGGGACAGATAGGCCATAATGTAGACGTGAAAAAGAAACAAGGAACAAGGATGGCAGTTAGCCTCCCAGGTTCCAGGGTTTGTGATGTTTCTGAGTTTGTTCACAACATCCTGAAATGGGCGGGGAGCAGCCGGAGGTGGTGGTACATATTGGTACCAATGACATAGGTAGGAAACGAGAGGAGGTTCTGAAAACAGACTACAGGGAGTTAGGAAGGAAGTTGAGAAGCAGGACCTCAAAGGTAGTGATCTCAGGATTACTGCCTGTGCCACATGACAGTGAGTATAGGAATAGAGTGAGGTGGAGGATAAATGCGTGGCTGAGGGATTGGAACATGGGACAGGGATTCAGATTTCTGGATCATTGGGACCTCTTCTGTGGAAGGTGTGAGCTGCACAAAAGGATAGGTTGCACTTGAATCCCAGATGGACCAATATCCTGGCAGGGAGGTTTGCTAAGGCTATTGGGGAGGGTTTAAAATATATTTGCAGGGGGTTGGGAACCGAAGTGAAGAGGCAGAGGATGCGGAGGTTGGAGCATAAGTAGAGACAGCTTGTAGGGAGTTTGTGAGGAAGGATAGGCAGATGTTAAAGCAAGGTTGCACTCTGCCTGATGGTTTGAGATGAGTCTGTTTTAATGCTAAGAGCATAATAAACAAGGCGGATGAACTGAGAGCATGGATCAATATGTGGATCTGTGACGTTGTGGCCATTACAGGGCCTTGGATGTCTCAGGAGCAAGAATGGCTGCTGAGTGTGCTGGGCTTTAGATGCTTCAAAAAGGACAGGGAGCGAGGCAAAAGAGGTGGGGGCGTGGCACTGTTGATCAGGGGTAGTGCTATGGCTGCAGAAAAGGAGGAAGTCATGGAGGGATTGTCTACTGAGTCAGTGTGGGTGGAAGTCAGAAACAGGAAAGGGGCAATAACTCTACTAGTGTTTTTATAGACCCCCCAATAGTAACTGGGATATTGAGGAGCAGATAGGGAGACAGATACTGGAATGGTGCAATAATAATGTTGTTGTGATGGGTGATTTTAACTTTCCTAATATTGACTGGCATCTCTTTAGAGCATGGGGTTTAGATGGGGTGGAGTTTGTTAGGTGTATTCAGGGAGTTTTCCTGACACAATATGTAGATAAGCCAACTAGAGGAGAGGCTGTACCTGATCTGGTATTGGGAAATGAACCTGGGCAGGTGTCAGATCTCTCAGTGGGAGACCATTTTGGGGGTCATGATCACAACTCTGTCTCCTTTACCATAGTGCTGGAGAGGGACAGGATCGGACAATTTGGGAAAACACTTAATTGGGGTAGGGGGAAATATGATGCTATTAGGTTGGAATTTGGGAACATAAAATGGGAGCAGATGTTCTCAGGGAAATGCACGGCAGAAATGTGGCAAATGTTCAGGGAATATTTGCGTGGCGTTCTGCATAGGCATGTTGCATGGAGGCAGGGAAAGGATGGTAGGGTAAAAGAACCATGGTGTTCAAAGGATGTAGACAATCTAGCTAAGAAGAGAAGCTTATGAAAGGTTGAAGAAACTAGGTACTATTAGAGCTCTAGAAAAGTACAAGGTTGCCAGGAAGGAGCTTCAGAATGAAATTACGAGAGCCAGAAGGGGCCATGAGAAGGCCTTGGTGAGCAGGATTAAGGAAAACCCCAAGGAATTCTACAAGTATGTGAAGAGCAAGAGGATGAGCCGTGTGAGAATAGGACCAGTCAGGAGTGATAGTGGAGACGTGTGCAAGGAGTTGGAGGAAGCAGTGGAGGTACTTAATGAATACTTTGCTTCAGTGTTCACCAGGGAAAAGGACCTTGGCAATTGTGGGGATGACTTACAGCAGACGGAAACAGTTGAGCATATAGACATTAAGAAAGAGGACGTGCTGGAGCTTTTGAAAAGCATTAAATTATATAAGTCACCAGGACCAGATGAGATATAACCCAGGCTACTGTGGGAAGTGAGGGAGGAGATTGCGGAGCCTCGGGCGATGATTTTGCGTCATCATTAGGGACGGGAGAAGTACCAGAGGATTGGAGGGTTGTAAATGTTGTTCCCTTGTTCAAGAAGGGGAGTAGAGGTAACCCAGGAAATTATAGAGCAGTGAGTCTGGCTTCAGTGGTGGGCAAGTTGTTGGAGAAGATCCTGAGAGGCAGGATTTATGAACATTTGGAGAGACATAACCTGATTAGGGATAGTCAGCATGGCTTTGTCAAGGGCAGGTCGTGCCTTACATGCTTGATTGAATTCTTTGAGGATGTAACTGAACACATTGATGAAGGTAGAGCTGTGGATCTACTGTATATGGATTTCAGCAAGGCATTTGATAAGTTTCCCCATGCTCATTCAGAAAGTAATAAGGCATGGGATCCAAGGAGACCTCACTTTGTGGATTGAGAATTGGCTTGCCCACAGAAGCCAAAGGATGGTTGTAGATGGTTCATATTCTGCCTGGAGGTCAGTGACCGGTGGTGTTCGGCAGGGATGTGTTTTGGGCCCCTCCTCTTTCTGATTTTTATAGATGACCTGGATGAGGAAGTAGAAAGGTGGGTTAGTAAGTTTGCTGATGACACAAAGGTCGGGGGTGTTGTAGATAGTCTGGACGGTTGTCAGTGGTTATAGTGGGACATCGATAGGATGCAGAACTGGACTGAGAAGTGGCAGATGGAATTCAACTCAGTTAAGTGTGAAGTGGTTCATTTTGGTAGGTCCAATTTTAAGACAGAATATCATATAAATGGTAAGACTCTTTGCAGAGTGGAGGATCCAAGAGATGTTGGTGTCGATGTTGATAAGACACTGCGCAGGTTGACATTGTTGTTAAGAAGGCGTATGGTATATTGGCATTCATCAACCATGGGATTGAGTTCAGGAGCCGTGAGGTAATGTTACAGCTATATAAACCTTGTTCAGACCCCACTTGGAGTACTGTGTTCAGTTCTGGTCACCTCACTACAGGAAGGATGTGGATACTATACAGAGAGTGCAGGGGAGATTTACCACAAGACCATACGACAAAGGAGCAGAAGTTGGCCATTCGGCCCATCGAGTCTGCTCCACCATTTTATCTTTCTTTTCAAATCTTTTTATTGTTATATTATACAGGAAAAATGACATGAGTACATTGAAGTAACAACACTTACAATGTCTCAAAAAAGACATTATCTTAAAGATTGGAAAAAAATTTTGTGATAACAAAAAAAGACCTACTAAGCAGAAAAGTGAGAGAAAAAAAAAAGAACCCATTAGGTGTACAACCCCGGAGTCAGGCGTCATACAAAAAGCTTCTAAAGATAAACATCAAACCACCAGCAAGAAAAGAAAATATACTAAAAAATTTACAATTAGATCGTGGAAAAATTATATCAATTAACTCAAATGATAATAACGAGCAAATGAGCCCCATCTTTTCTCAAAATCAAATAAAGGTTCGGACCAATTTCTCCAAACTAAGACATAGCATCACTTGAGAGAACCATTGTGACAAAGTGGGAGCTGATGTATCCTTCCACTTCAACAAAATGGCCCTCCTAGCTATCAATGTAACAAATGCAATAACATGTTGGTCAGACACAGAAATACCATGAGTATTTTGAGGAATTATTCCAAAAAGCACAGTTAATTTATTAGGTTGTAAATTAATTTTAAGTGCTTTAGAAATTGTTGACAAAACTGACTTCCAGAACAGTTCCAATAAAGAACAAGACCAAAACATATGTCAGTGTAGCTATCTCAGTTTTACATCTATCACAATGACTATCAACATTAGAAAAGATTTTAGAGAGGCTCTCTTTTGTCAAATGATAACGATGTACAACTTTAAATTGAATCAATGAATGGCTATCACAAATTGAAGAAGAGTTAACCAACTTCAAAATCCACATCCAATCCTCCATCATAAAAGTCAAATTAAGTTCCTTTTCCCAATCCTGTTTAATCTTAGATAAAGGACGCTTATCCCATTGTAATAATAAATTATGAATTCTTCCAATAGAACCCTTAATCAAAGGATTCATACTCATAATAGTATCTAACAGGTCAGCCTCCAATATGTAAGGAAAATTACTCAAATATTTTTGTACAAAATGTCTAACTTGAAGGTATTGCAGAAAGTGTAAATATGAAAGAGAATATTTGTTCAAAAGACATCAATCTATCTTCTTTAAATAAATCCAAAAAAGAATTAATACCTTTATTTTTCCAAAATAAAAAAATTGGATCACTCAAAGAAGGCTTAAAAAAGTAATTTCGATAAATTAAACTACAAAGTTTAATTTTTTAAAATTAAAAAAATTGCGGAACTGGAGCCAAATTTGTAAAGAATACTTAACCCAGGATATAGGTTTAAATTAACAACTTTAACTAATTGCATAGGTAATGGAGCTCCCAATAACTGTTAGGTTAGATAAAACTGTTTTACAACTTTCAGTTCCAGGTCTACCCAAACTGGCCGATCACTCTTATCAACCCAGTATAACCAAAAAGACATGTATTGCACATTAACAGCCCGATAATACATTCTTAAATTAGGCAAAGCAAGACCTCCATCCTTTTTCAATTTTTGTAAGTGACATTTACTAATTCTTGGTCTTTTATTATTCCAAATAAAAGATAAAATAATAGAATCAGTCCGATCAAAAAACTTCCGAGTCAAAAAAACAGGAATATTCTCAAATAAATATAAAAATTTCGGTAAAATCATCATTTTAACTATATGAATACGACCTGCAAGTGAAAATATAAGTGGACTTCATCTACTAAATAAATACTTCATAGAGTCTACTAAGGGAACAAAATTGGCTTTATAAAGATCCTTAATTTTTCTGTAATTATGATACCTAGATATCTAAAAGAGTCTGTAACTTTAAAAGGAGTATTATCATATATAGAGACAGAACCATTTAAAGTAAACAATTCACTTTTACTAAAATTTATTTTATATCCTGAAAAACCTCCAAATTCATTAAATAATTTTAGCAAGGCAGGAATGGATTCGTCAGGGTTAGATATATAAACCAATAAATCATCAGCGTAAAGAGAGATCTTATGCATGGTCTCATTCACAAAAATTCCATAGATATCTTTAGCCTCACGAAGAGCAATAACAAGCGGTTCTAATATTAAATTAAATAACAAAGGACTTAATGGACAGTCTTGCCTTGTCCCCCGTGAAAGCTGACAAAAAAGACCTACAATTGTTAGTGACAACAGTAGCAATAGGGGCTTTATATATCATTTTAATCCAATTATTAAAATTAGCACCAAAGCCAAATTTCTCTAAAACATTGAGTAAATATTTCCATTTGACTCGATCGAACGCTTTTTCAGCATCCAAAGATACAACACATTGTGGAGTTTTAAAAGAGGACAAATATATAATGTTAAATAGTCTCCGAACATTTGAAAAGGAATAGCGACCCTTTATAAAGCCTGTTTGATCTTTAAAAATAATTTTACCCAAAATATTCTCCAACCGATTGGCCATTATCTTTGACAAAATCTTAGTGTCCACATTCGGTAATGAAATAGGTCTATATGAAGCACAGTCAGTGGGATCTTTATCTTTTGTAAGAATTAAAGAAATAGAAGCCTCATAAAAAGTAGAGGGTAAGTCACTTTTCACAAAAGAATTCTTAAACATTTCCAACATATACGGAGAAAGCAACTTCCCAAATTTTTTATAAAATTCTGCAGGATAACCATCAAGGCCCGGGGACTTACCAAATTGCATTGAAAAAATAGCTTTATGAATTTCGGCTTCAGTGATTTGAGCATCAAGAGATTTTTGATCCTCAGCTGAGATTTTAGGAAAAACAATCTTTCGTAAAAAAGCATTCATTTCAGAGAAATCTAACGGACATTGAGATTTATAAAGCTCAGCATAAAAATCTTATTAATTTCTTCAAATTCCTGAGCTAAGGTACCATCTTTCCTACGAATTTTCATGATTTGCCTTTTGGCTGCAGCCATTTTTAATTGAGATGCGAGCAGTTTATTACTTTTATCTCCAAACATATAAAATTGGCTCTTAAAACTTAAGCAAATATCCTTCAATGGGATGAGTTAATAATAGGTTATATTGTGATTGAAGTTCCACCCTTTGTTTAAATAAATCAGTATTGGGGGAAATTGCATAGATATTATCTAAATCTTTAATTTGTTTTGAAATTCTATCTAATTCTGCTTTAGTTTGTTTTTCAAGTTTAGCTGAATAAGAAATAATCTGACCATGTAAAAATGCATTAAATGTATCGTATATAACTAATTTAAACATACCCCCTATATCATTAAAAAGAAAAAAATTCTTTTATCTGGGTTTCAATGAAACTGACAAAGTCAGAGTTTTGCAATAATGTCTGAGACATGCGCCAAGGTGGGTGGGCAAGAATGACATCATCAAATTCAAAAGACAAACTCAGAGGTGCATGATTAGATATAGCAATAGCGTCATATTCACAACTTTTAACACTAGGCAAGAAGCGGGGATCGATTACAATATAATCGAATATAAAAATCGAATATTTTTTATAAATGAGATACCTCCACAAATCAATCAACCCAAAATCAATCAAAAAGGAATTAATAAATGACGTGGATCGATTTGGAAGTCGCTGATTGGTTGAGCTCTTATCAGTCATAGGATTTAAGCGGCAATTAAAATCCCCACCCATTATCAGCATATATTCATTTAAATCAGGCAGTAAAGCAAATACCTTTTTTTAAAAAAGGGTCATCTAAGTTAGGACCATACAAATTAACCAAAACAACTTTTCTCTTACAAATTGTTCCTTTAACAATTAAAAATCTACCATTAGAATCTGATTCAATATCCTCTTGAATAAATATATTAGGTTTAATAAAAATAGACACACCTTTTGTTTTACTCTGAGAAGTAGAGTGGAATTGCAAACCATTCCACCATCTAAAAAATCTATTTTGATCTCCCACCCTGATATGTGTCTCTTGAGCAAAAATTATATCAGGTTGGAATCGGTTAATAATTTTAAAAGTCTTTTTTTCATTTAATAGGATGATTCCAACCACGTACATTCCAACTTATTATATTAATCTGTTTAACAATGCAATACTATAATTTTATTCTACTTTATACATAGACAGAGCACATACCAATACAGGATGATCAAAAATGGCGGTGATGAAGAATACAACCAGATAAAAAACACGCATGCTCTGAAACCACCCAATGGGAAAAAACTCCTGACTCTAAACCCACCCTCCCACCCACACCCGAAAGCCCGAAAAAGGCAAGGGATCGACGATAGAATTCAAAGCTGCTGACTGCTCTGTCTGTGTTTTCTTTCCCTCCCCCCAGTTAGTAAAAAAGTAGAGTGACCTTGTAAAAAAACGTTAAAGTTTCAGCAAAAAAAAGGTATTTACATTCCATCAACTAATAAACAAGAAAGAACCAAAATAATGTTATCTCTTAGGGAGAAAAACCAGTGCCATCTTTAAGTTTAATATTAATTCCCTAAAAAAGCTTTAAATTCAGTTATAAAATGTAATAATAAAACAGAAAAAATATATAAAATGCCCTTTTAATAGAAAAAACAACCAATTAGCTGGTTTTAAAAAAAGAAACAAACCAAGTATTAAATTAAAGGAGCAAATCCCCTTATCTTCTTCTCTCAGTTGTAGAATGTTCAGAGATCATTTACACAAAGATACTTGAGCCATAAGTCTTTCCAAAGGAAAACCAACAATATGCAATAATGAACAACTCTCCTTGTCTTCTTTAATTAGTCTCTCAATGAAATATACAAATGACCTTCATAAATATTCTTTCCAAAATGTGTATAATATACAGGTAGCCAAACAACCTTTCAGATAGTTCATTCAGCAGCGGTGTCAGTAACGCTGGCGGGTATAGCCTGAACAAAGTCCAGTGCAGCTTTTGGATCAAAAAAAGTACGAGGAGGAGAATTAGCAGGAAAAACTTTAATTCTTGTCGGGTACCTCAAAGACGGAAAAAGTTTTTTATCATATGCTTATTTCATTACCAGGGCAAATTTTCATCTTTGTTCCATTATCTCTCTTGGATAATCTTCATAAAAACGGAGCTCAGATTCCATAAAATCTCTCTGTTTTCTTGCCTGTCGCATTATTTGATCCTTAATTTTAAAGTGATGGAAGCAAACCAGAACAGATCTGGGCTTACAAGAATCCTTCAATTTCGAGATAAACGCTCTGTGTGCCCTTTCTATAGCAGGCGGCTTTGATAGAATGGTAGGAAATAAAGTGTGGAAAAGCTTACCAAAGTAAGCCGTTAGATCTCCATCTTCAGCTCCTTCCTGCAGCCCAACAATTCTTATATTCCTTCGTCGAGACCTAGTTTCCAGGTCTATAATCTTATTTTGATATCTTTCCAAACGAGTTGTAGCTTCAGACAACTTTTGCTTAGTTATCTTCAATTCCTCTTCATGTGAAATAACTTGAGTTTCCAGGTCCTTAAGTTTTCCCAGAAATGATTTCATTTCATTACTATTCTTTTCCAGTTGGTCTTTAATTGATCCATTCTGATCCTTAATTGAATTCAATGTCCGAATGATATCTTCAGCCCACGATGGCATTTCATCAGATCTTTCCTTTTGCACCTTTCCTTTCCCATTATCTTTATCACTAGGTTCAGGTAAATTCTCCCCACTTCTTGTAGACATAGACATATTGTTCCCCCTCAAGAATCAGCAAGTAAATATTTTAAATTCAAAGCTTAAACTAGGGGGAAAGAAAGAAAACTAGGAGCAGCTCAAAAATACTGCTACTCCATTTGCAGACGGGGCCGTCCTCCACCACCATTTTATCATGAGCTGATCCATTCTCCTATTTAGTCCCACTCCCCCGCCTTCTCACCATAACCTTTGATGCCCTGGCTACTCAGATACCTATCAATCTCTGCCTTAAATGCACCCAATGACTTGGCCTCCACTGCCGCCCATGGCAACAAATTCCATAGATTCACCAGCCCTCTGGCTAATAAAATTTCTTCGCATCACTGTCCTGAATTGGCGCCCTTCAATCCTGAAGTCATGCCCTCTCGTACTAGACTCCCCCATCATGGGAAACAACTTTGCCACATCCACTCTGTCCATGCCTTTCAACATTCAAAATGTTTCTATGAGGTCTCTCCTCATTCTTCTAAACTCCAAGGAATACAGTCCAAGAGCGGTCAGGCGTTCCTCATATGTTAACCCTCTCATTCCCGGAATCATTCCAGTGAATCTTCCCTGAACCCTCTCCAACATCAGCACATCCTTTCTTAAATAAGGAGACCAAAACTGCACACAGTACTCCAAGTGAGGTCTCACCAGCGCCTTATAGAGCCTCAACATCACATCCCTGCTCCTATACTCTATTCCTCTAGAAATGAATGCTAACATTGCATTCACCTTCTTCACCACCGACTTAGCCTGGAGGTTAACCTTAAGGGTATCCTGTACAAGGACTCCCAAGTCCCATTGCATCTCAGAACTTTGAATTCTCTCCCCATTTAAATAATAGTCTGCCCATTTATTTCTTCTGCCAAATGCATAACCATACACTTTCCAGCATTGTATTTCATTTGCCACTTCTTTGCCCATTCTCCTAATCTATCCAGGTTTCTCTGCAGACTCTCTGTTTCCTCAGCACTACTGGCCCCTCCACCTATCTTTGTATCATCAGCAAACTTAGCCACAAGGCCATCTATTCCATAATCCAAATCGTTGATGTACAATGTAAAAAGAAGCGGCCCCAACACGGACCCCTGTGGAACACCACTGGTAACTGGCAGCCAACCAGAATAGGATCCCTTTATTCCCACTCTCTGTTTCCTGCCAATCAGCCAACGCTCTATCCACATATGTAACTTTCCCGTAATTCCATGGGCTCTTATCTTGTTAAGTAGCCTCATTTGCGGCACCTTGTCAAAGGCCTTCTGAAAATCCAAATATACAACATCCTCTGCTTCTCCCTTGTCTAGCCTACTTGTAATTTCCTCAAAAAATTGCAAATAAGTTTGTCAGGCAGGACTCTCCTTTCAGGAAACCATGCTGAGTTCTGCCCATCTTGTCGTATGCCTCCAGGTACTCCGTAACCTCATCCTTGACAATCGATTCCAACAACTTCCCAACCACCGATGTCAAGCTAACAGGTCTATAATTTCCTTTTTGCTAATGCCTCCGCAATCTCCACAGCTACTTCCTTCAGAACACGCGGGTGCATTCCATCTGGTCCGGGAGATTTATCTACCTTTAGACTATTCAGCTTCCTGAGTACTTTCTCTGTCGTAATTGTGACTGCGCACACTTCTCTTCCCTGCCACCCTTGAGTGTCCGGTATACTGCTGTCTTCCTCAGTGAAGACTGATGCAAAATACTCGTTCAGTTCCTCCGCCATCTCCTTATCTGCCATTACTATTTCTCCAGCATCATTTTCTATCGGTCCTATATCTACTCTCACCTGTCTTTTACTCTTTATATACTTGAAAAAGCTTTTAGTATCGTCATTGATATTATTTGCTAGCTTCCTTTCATAGTTCATCTTTTCCCTCTTAATGACCTTCTTAGTTTCCTTTTGTAAGCTTTTAAAAACTTCCCAATCCTCTGTCTTCCCACTAATTTTTGCTTCCTTGTACGTCCTCTCCTTTGCTTTAACTTTGGCTTTGACTTCTCTTGTCAGCCATGGCTGCATCCTTTTTCCATTCGAAAATTTCTTCTTTTTTGGAATATGCCTGTCTTGCACCTTCCTCACTTCTCGCATAAACTCCAGCCACTGCTGCTCTGCTGTCTTTCCCGCCAGTGTCCCTTTCCAGTCAACATTGGCCAGTTCCTCTCTCGTGCCACTGTAATTTCCTTTACTCCACTGAAACACCGACACATCAGATTTCGGCTTCTCTTTTTCAAATTTCATAGTGAACTCAATCATGTTATGATCAATGCCTCCTAAGGGTTCCTTCACCTCAGTCTCTCTAATCATCTCTGGTTCATTACACAACACCCAATCCAGTACAGCCGATCCCCTAGCTCCCAGAGACATGCATCCTTTAGCCACGTCTCAGTGATGGCCACAATATCATACCTGCCAATCTGTAGCTGTATGAGAAGATCATCCACCTTATTCCTTATGCTGCGTGCATTTAAGTATAACACCTTAAGACCAGTATTTGGTACTTTTTGCTTTGATTGCACTGCAACTCATCCCAATGGCTGCAAATTTGCCCCATCACCTGAATGTCCTTCCTGACATCTTGACTGCTCACTATCTTAGATTTATTTCTGTTTTCCCCCTCCTCTGCTCTATTATTCCAGTTCCCATCCCCCTGCCAAATTAGTTTCAACCCTCCCTAACAGCTCCATTAAACTTTCCTGCCAGGATATTGGTCCCCTTCGGGTTCAGGTGTAACCTGTCCATTTTGAACAGGTCATACTTCCCCCAGAAGAGATCCCAATGATCCAAGAATCTGAAGCCCTGCCCCCTGCACCAGTCTCTCAGCCATGCATTCATCTGCCTGATCCTACTATTCTTGCCCTCGCTAGCACGTGGCACAGGTAGCAATCCCGAGATTACTACCCTCGAGGTCCTGCTTCTCAGCTTCCTTCCTAACTCCCAGAAATCTCTCTCTTCAAGACCTCCTCCCTTGTCCTATCTATGTCATTGGTACCAACATGTACCAAGACAACTGGCTGCTCGCCCTCCCCCTTCAGAATATTCTGGACCCGATCCGAGACATCCCATACCCTGGACCTGGGAGGCAACACACCATGCGGGTATCTCTATCAGGCTCACAGAATCTCCCGTCCGTTCCCCTGACTATGCAATCCCCTACTACTACCGCATTCCTCATCTCACTCCTTCCCTCCTGCACAACAGCGCCAGGCTCAGTGCCAGAGACCTGGTCACCATCATGTACCGATTTACAAAGATGTTGCCTGGATTGGACGGGGTATGTTATGAGAATAGGTTGAGTGAACTCGGCCTTCTCTCCTTGGAGCGGCGGAAGATGAGAGGTGACCTGATAGAGGTGTATAAGATGATGAGAGGCAGTGATCGTGTGGATAGTCAGAGGCTTTTTCCCAGGGCTGAAATGGCTACTACAAGGGGGCACAGTTTTAAGGACTTTGGAAGTAGGTACAGAGGGGATGTCAGGGGTAAGTTTTTCGAAAAGAGAGTGGTGAGTAAGTGGTGTGCACTGCCGGCAGTGGTGGTGGCAGCGGATACAATAGGGTTTTTTAAGAGCCTCTTAGACAGCTACATGGGGCTTAGAAAATTGTGAGCCATGTGCTAGGGAAATTACAGACAGTCTCTCGAGTAGGTTACATGGTCAGCACAGCATTGTGGGCCGAAGGGTTTGTAATGTGCTGGAACTTTCAATGATCTATGTAACCTTCTGAGAGAGAGGGACTGAGAGACACCGGTCAGTGTACAGATATCTCCTGAGAGAGAGGGAGTGAGAGACACTGGTCACTGTACAGATATCCCCTGAGAGAGAGGGACTGAGAGACACCGGTCAGTGTACAGATATCCCCTGAGAGAGGGGGACTGAGAGACACCAGTCAGTGTACAGATATCCCCCTGTGAGAGAGGGACTGAGAGACACCGGTCAGTGTACAGATATCCCCTGAGAGAGGGGGACTGAGAGACACCAGTCAGTGTACAGATATCCCCCTGTGAGAGAGGGACTGAGAGACACAGGTCAGTGTACAGATATCCACTGAGAGAGAGGGACTGAGAGACACCGGTCAGTGTACAGATATCCCCTGAGAGAGGGGGACTGAGAGACACCAGTCAGTGTACAGATATCCCTGAGAGAGAGGGACTGAGAGAACCGGTCAGTGTACAGATATCCCTGAGAGAGAGGGACTGAGAGACACCGGTCAGTGTACAGATATCCCTGAGAGACAGGAACTGAGAGACACCGGTCAGTGTACAGATATCTCCCTGAGAGAGAGGGACTGAGAGACACTGGTCAGTGTACAGATATCCCTGAGAGAGAGGGACTGAGAGACACTGGTCAGTGTACAGATATCACCTGAGAGAGAGGGACTGAGAGACACCGGTCAGTGTACAGATATCCCCCAGAGAGAGAGGGACTGAGAGACACCGGTCAGTGTACAGATATCCCTGAGAGAGAGGGACTGAGAGACACCGGTCACTGTACAGATATCCCCTGAGAGAGAGGGACTGAGAGACACTGGTCAGTGTACAGACATCCATGAGAGAGAGGGACTGAGAGACACCGGTCAGTGTACAGATATCCCTGAGAGACAGGGACTGAGAGACACCGGTCAGTGTACAGATATCCCTGAGGGAGAGGGACTGAGAGACACCGGTCAGTGTACAGATATCGAGGGATAGAGAGACACCGGTCAGTGTCCAGATATCCCTGAGAGAAAGGGACTGAGAGACACCGGTCAGTGTACAGATATCCCCTGAGAGAGAGGGACTGAGAGACACTGGTCAGTTTACAGATATCCCCCTGAGAGAGAGGGACTGAGAGACACCGGTCAGTGTACAGATATCCCCTGAGAGAGAGGGACTGAGAGACACCGGTCAGTGTACAGATATCCCCTGAGAGAGAGGGACTCAGAGATACCGGTCAGTATACAGATATCCCCTGAGAGAGAGAGGGACTGAGAGACACCGGTCACTGTACAGATATCCCTGAGAGAGAGGGCCTGAGAGACACCGGTCACTGTACAGATATCCCTGAGAGAGAGGGACTGAGAGACACCGGTCAGTGTACAAATATACCCTGAGAGAGAGGGACTGAGTGACACCGGTCATTGTACAGATATCTCCTGAGAGAGAGGGACTGAGAGACACCGGTCAGTGTACAGATATCCCCTGAGAGAGGGGGACTGAGAGACACCAGTCAGTGTACAGATATCCCCCTGTGAGAGAGGGACTGAGAGACACAGGTCAGTGTACAGATATCCACTGAGAGAGAGGGACTGAGAGACACCGGTCAGTGTACAGATATCCCCTGAGAGAGGGGGACTGAGAGACACCAGTCAGTGTACAGATATCCCTGAGAGAGAGGGACTGAGAGAACCGGTCAGTGTACAGATATCCCTGAGAGAGAGGGACTGAGAGACACCGGTCAGTGTACAGATATCTCCCTGAGAGAGAGGGACTGAGAGACACTGGTCAGTGTACAGATATCCCTGAGAGAGAGGGACTGAGAGACACTGGTCAGTGTACAGATATCACCTGAGAGAGAGGGACTGAGAGACACCGGTCAGTGTACAGATATCCCCCAGAGAGAGAGGGACTGAGAGACACCGGTCAGTGTACAGACATCCCTGAGAGAGAGGGACTGAGAGACACCGGTCACTGTACAGATATCCCCTGAGAGAGAGGGACTGAGAGACACTGGTCAGTGTACAGACATCCATGAGAGAGAGGGACTGAGAGACACCGGTCAGTGTACAGATATCCCTGAGAGACAGGGACTGAGAGACACCGGTCAGTGTACAGATATCCCTGAGGGAGAGGGACTGAGAGACACCGGTCAGTGTACAGATATCCCTGAGAGAGAGGGACTGAGAGACACTGGTCAGTGTACAGATATCACCTGAGAGAGAGGGACTGAGAGACACCGGTCAGTGTACAGATATCCCCCAGAGAGAGAGGGACTGAGAGACACCGGTCAGTGTACAGATATCCCTGAGAGAGAGGGACTGAGAGACACCGGTCACTGTACAGATATCCCCTGAGAGAGAGGGACTGAGAGACACTGGTCAGTGTACAGACATCCATGAGAGAGAGGGACTGAGAGACACCGGTCAGTGTACAGATATCCCTGAGAGACAGGGACTGAGAGACACCGGTCAGTGTACAGATATCCCTGAGGGAGAGGGACTGAGAGACACCGGTCAGTGTACAGATATCGAGGGATAGAGAGACACCGGTCAGTGTACAGATATCCCCCGAGAGAGAGGGACTGAGAGACACTGGTCAGTTTACAGATATCCCCCTGAGAGAGAGGGACTGAGAGACACCGGTCAGTGTACAGATATCCCCTGAGAGAGAGGGACTGAGAGACACCGGTCAGTGTACAGATATCCCCTGAGAGAGAGGGACTCAGAGATACCGGTCAGTATACAGATATCCCCTGAGAGAGAGAGGGACTGAGAGACACCGGTCACTGTACAGATATCCCTGAGAGAGAGGGCCTGAGAGACACCGGTCACTGTACAGATATCCCTGAGAGAGAGGGACTGAGAGACACCGGTCAGTGTACAAATATACCCTGAGAGAGAGGGACTGAGTGACACCGGTCATTGTACAGATATCTCCTGAGAGAGAGGGACTGAGAGACACCGGTCAGTGTACAGAAATCCCCTGAGAGAGAGGGACTGAGAGACACCGGTCAGTGTACAGATATCCCTGAGAGAGAGGGAGTGAGAGACACTGGTCACTGTACAGATATCCCCTGAGAGAGAGGGACTGAGAGACACCGGTCAGTGTACAGATATCCCCTGAGAGAGGGGGACTGAGAGACACCAGTCAGTGTACAGATATCCCCCTGTGAGAGAGGGACTGAGAGACACAGGTCAGTGTACAGATATCCACTGAGAGAGAGGGACTGAGAGACACCGGTCAGTGTACAGATATCCCCTGAGAGAGGGGGACTGAGAGACACCAGTCAGTGTACAGATATCCCCTGAGAGAGAGGGACTGAGAGAACCGGTCAGTGTACAGATATCCCTGAGAGAGAGGGACTGAGAGACACCGGTCAGTGTACAGATATCCCTGAGAGACAGGGACTGAGAGACACCGGTCAGTGTACAGATATCTCCCTGAGAGAGAGGGACTGAGAGACACTGGTCAGTGTACAGATATCCCTGAGAGAGAGGGACTGAGAGACACTGGTCAGTGTACAGATATCACCTGAGAGAGAGGGACTGAGAGACACCGGTCAGTGTACAGATATCCCCCAGAGAGAGAGGGACTGAGAGACACCGGTCAGTATACAGATATTCCCTGAGAGAGAGGGACTGAGAGAAACCGGTCAGTGTACAGATATCCCTGAGAGAGAGGGACTGAGAGACACTGGTCAGTGTACAGATATCCCCTGAGAGCGAGGGACTGAGAGACACTGGTCAGTGTACAGATATCCCCTGAGAGCGAGGGACTGAGAGACACCGGTCAGTGTACAGATATCCCCTGAGAGAGAGGGACTGAGAGACACCGGTCAGTGTACAGATATCCCTGAAAGAGAGGGACTGAGAGACACCGGTCAGTGCACAGATATCCCCTGAGAGAGAGGGACTGAGAGACACCGGTCAGTATACAGATATCCCTGAGAGAGAGGAACTGAGAGACACCGGTCACTGTACAGATATCCCTGAGAGAGAGGGACTGAGAGACACCAGTCATTGTACAGATATCTCCTGAGAGAGAGGGCTGTGAGACACCGGTCAGTGTACAGAAATCCCCTGAGAGAGAGGGACTGAGAGACACCGGTCAGTGTACAGATATCCCCTGAGAGAGAGGGACTGAGAGAGACCGGTCAGTATACAGTTTCCTCCCTGAGAGAGAAGGACTGAGAGACACCGGTCAGTGTACAGATATCCCCTGAGAGGGAGGGACTGAGAGACACCGGTCAGTGTACAGATATCCCTGAGAGAGAGGAACTGAGAGACACCGGTCAGAGAACAGATATCTTCTGAGAGAGAGGGACTGAGAAACACCGGTCAGTGTACAGATATCTCCCTGAGAGAGAGGGACTGAGAGACACTGGTCAGTGTGCAGATATCCCTGTGAGAGAGGGACTGAGAGACACTGGTCAGTGTACAGATATCTCCTGAGAGAGAGGGACTGAGTGACACCGGTCAGTATACAGATATTCGCTGAAAGAGAGGGACTGAGAGAAACCGGTCAGTGTACAGATATCCCTGAGAGAGAGGGACTGAGAGACACCGGTCAGTGTACAGAAATCCCCTGAGAGAGAGGGACTGAGAGACACCGGTCAGTGTACAGATATCCCCTGAGAGAGAGGAACTGAGAGAGACCGGTCAGTGTACAGTTTTCTCCCTGAGAGAGAGGGACTGAGAGACACCGGTCAGTGTACAGATATCCCCTGAGAGGGAGGGACTGAGAGACACCGGTCAGTGTACAGATATCCCTTAGAGGGAGGGAATGAGAGACACTTGTCAGTGTACAGGTATCCCCTGAGAGAGAGGGACTGAGAGACACCGGTCAGTGTAGAGATATCTCCCTGAGAGAGAGGGACTAGGAGACACCGGTCAGTATACAGATATCCCTGAGAGAGAGGGACTGAGAGACACCGATTAGTGTACAGATATCCCGGAGAGAGAGGGACTGAGAGACACTGGTCAGTAGACAGATATCCCTGAGAGAGAGGGACTGAGAGACACTGTTGAGAGTGCAGATATCCCCTGATAGAGAGGGACTGAGAGACACCGGTCAGTGTACAGATATCCCTGAGAGAGAGGGACTGAGAGACACCGGTCAGTGTACAGATATCCCCTGAGAGAGAGGGACTGACAGACACTGGTCAGTGTACAGACATCCATGAGAGAGAGGGAATCAGAGATACTGGTCAGTGTAAGATATCCCCTGAGAGAGAGGGACTGGGAGACACCGGTCAGTGTACAGATCTCCCCTGAGATAGAGGGACTGAGAGACACCGGTCAGTGTACAGATATCCCTGAGAGAGAGGGACTGAGAGACACCGGTCAGTGTACAAATATCCCCTGAGAGAGAGGGACTGAGTGACACCCGTCATTGTACAGATATCTCCTGAGAGAGAGGGACTGAGAGACACTGGTCAGTGTAGAGATATCTCCCTGAGAGAGAGGGACTAAGAAACACCGGTCAGTAAACAGATATCCCCTGAGAGAGAGGGACTGAGAGACACCGGTCAGTGTACAGATATCCTCTGAGAGAGAGGGACTGAGAGACACCGGTCAGTGTACAGATATCCCCCTGTGAGAGAGGGACTGAGAGACACAGGTCAGTGTACAGATATCCCCTGACAGAGAGGGACTGAGAGACACCGGTCATATACAGATATCCCCTGAGAAGGAGGGACTGAGAGACACCGGTCAGTGTACAGATATCCCCCTGTGAGAGAGGGACTGAGAGACACCGGTCGCTATACAGATATCCCCTGAGAGAGAGGGACTGAGAGACACCGGTCAGTGTGCAGATATATCTGAGAGAGAGGGACTGAGAGGCACCGGTCAGTGTACAGATATCCCCTGAGAGAGAGGGACTGAGAGACACCAGTCAGTGTACAAATATCCCCTGAGAGAGAGGGACTGAGAGACACCAGTCAGTGTACAGATATCCCCTGAGAGAGAGGGACTGAGAGACACCGGTCAGTGTACAGAAATGCCCTGAGAGAGAGGGACTGAGAGACACCGGTCAGTGTACAGAAATGCCCTGAGAGAGAGGGACTGAGAGACACCGTTCAGTGTACAGATATCCCTGAGAGAGAGGGACTGAGAGACACCAGTCAGTGTACAGATATCTCCTGAGAGAGAGGGACTGAGAGACACCGATCAGTGTACAGATATCCCCCAGAGAGAGAGGGACTGAGAGACACCGGTCACTGTACAGATATCCCCTGAGAGAGAGGGACTGAGAGACACCGGTCACTGTACAGATATCCCCTGAGAGAGAGGGACTGAGAGACACTGGTCAGTGTACAGATATCCCTGAGAGAGAGGGACTGAGAGACACCGGTCAGTGTACAAATATACCCTGAGAGAGAGGGACTGAGTGACACCGGTCATTGTACAGATATCTCCTGAGAGAGAGGGACTGAGAGACACCGGTCAGTGTACAGAAATCCCCTGAGAGAGAGGGACTGAGAGACACCGGTCAGTGTACACATATCCCCTGAGAGAGAGGGACTGAGAGAGACCGGTCAGTATACAGTTCTCTCCCTGAGAGAGAGGGACTGAGAGACACCGGTCAGTGTACAGATATCCCCTGAGAGGGAGGGACTGAGAGACACCGGTAAGTGTACAGATATCCCTGAGAGAGAGGGACTGAGAGACACTGGTCACTGTACAGATATCCCCTTAGAGGGAGGGACTGAGAGACACCGGTCAGTGTAGAGATATCTCCCTGAGAGAGAGGGACTAAGAGACACCGGTCAGTAAACAGTTATCCCCTGAGAGAGAGGGACTGAGAGACACCGGTCAGAGTACAGATATCTTCTGAGAGAGAGGGACTGAGAAACACCGGTCAGAAAACAGATATTCCCTGAGAGAGAGGGACTGAGAGACACCGGTCAGTGTACAGACAGCCCTGAGAGAGAGGGACTGAGAGACACCGGTCAGTATACAGTTCTCTCCCTCAGAGAGAGGGACTGAGAGACACCGGTCAGTGTACAGATATCCCCCTGAGAGAGAGGGACTGAGAGACACCGGTCAGTGTACAGATATCCCCTGAGAGAAGGGGACTGAGAGACACCAGTCAGTGTACAGATATCCCCCTGTGAGAGAGGGACTGAGAGACACAGGTCAGTGTACAGATATCCCCTGCGAGACAGGGACTGAGAGACACCGGTCACTGTACAGATATCCCTGAGAGACAGGGACTGAGAGACACCGGTCAGTGTACAGATATCTCCCTGAGAGAGAGGGACTGAGAGACACTGGTCAGTGTACAGATATCCCTGTGAGAGAGGGACTGAGAGACACTGGTCAGTGTACAGATATCTCCTGAGAGAGAGGGACTGAGAGACACCGGTCAGTGTACAGATATCCCCCAGAGAGAGAGGGACTGAGAGAAACCGGTCAGTGTACAGATATCCCTGAGAGAGAGGGATTGAGAGACACCGGTCAGTGTACAGATATCCCCTGAGAGCGAGGGACTGAGAGACACCGGTCAGTGTACAGATATCCCCTGAGAGAGAGGGACTGAGAGACACTGGTCAGTGTACAGATATCCCTGAGAGAGAGTGACTGAGAGACATCGGTCAGTGTACAGATATCCCCTGAGAGAGAGGGACTGAGAGAGACCGGTCAGTATACAGTTTTCTCCCTGAGAGAGAGGGACTAAGAGACACCGGTCAGTATACAGATATCCCTGAGAGAGAGGGACTGAGAGACACCGATTTGTGTACAGATATCCCGGAGAGAGAGGGACTGAGAGACACTGGTCAGTAGACAGATATCCCCTGAGAGAGAAGGACTGAGAGACACCGGTCAGTGTAGAGATATCCCTGAGAGAGAGGGACTGAGAGACACTGTTGAGAGTACAGATATCCCCTGAGAGAGAGGGACTGAGAGACACTGGTCAGTGTACAGACATCCATGAGAGAGAGGGACTGAGAGACACCGGTCAGTGTACAGATATCCCTGAGAGACAGGGACTGAGAGACACCGGTCAGTGTACAGATATCCCCTGAGAGAGAGGGACTGAGAGACACTGGTCAGTTTACAGATATCCCCCTGAGAGAGAGGGACTGAGAGACTCTGGTCAGTGTACAGATATCCCCTGAGAGAGAGGGACTCAGAGATACCGGTCAGTATACAGATATCCCCTGAGAGAGAGAGGGACTGAGAGACACCGGTCACTGTACAGATATCCCTGAGAGAGAGGGACTGAGAGACACCGGTCATTGTACAGATATCTCCTGAGAGAGAGGGACTGAGAGACACCGGTCAGTGTACAGAAATCCCCTGAGAGAGAGGGACTGAGAGACACCGGTCAGTGTACAGATATCCCCCAGAGAGAGAGGGACTGAGAGACACCGGTCTGTATACAGATATTCCCTGAGAGAGAGGGACTGAGAGAAACCGGTCAGTGTACAGATATCCCTGAGAGAGAGGGACTGAGAGACACTGGTCAGTGTACAGATATCCCCTGAGAGAGAGGGACTGAGAGACACTGGTCAGTGTACAGATATCCCTGAGAGAGAGTGACTGAGAGACATCGGTCAGTGTACAGATATCCCCTGAGAGAGAGGGACTGAGAGAGACCGGTCAGTATACAGTTTTCTCCCTGAGAGAGAGGGACTAAGAGACACCGGTCAGTATACAGATATCCCTGAGAGAGAGGGACTGAGAGACACCGATTTGTGTACAGATATCCCGGAGAGAGAGGGACTGAGAGACACTGGTCAGTAGACAGATATCCCCTGAGAGAGAAGGACTGAGAGACACCGGTCAGTGTAGAGATATCCCTGAGAGAGAGGGACTGAGAGACACTGTTGAGAGTACAGATATCCCCTGAGAGAGAGGGACTGAGAGACACTGGTCAGTGTACAGACATCCATGAGAGAGAGGGACTGAGAGACACCGGTCAGTGTACAGATATCCCTGAGAGACAGGGACTGAGAGACACCGGTCAGTGTACAGATATCCCTGAGGGAGAGGGACTGAGAGACACCGGTCAGTGTACAGATATCGAGGGATAGAGAGACACCGGTCAGTGTCCAGATATCCCTGAGAGAGAGGGACTGAGAGACACCGGTCAGTGTACAGATATCCCCTGAGAGAGAGGGACTGAGAGACACTGGTCAGTTTACAGATATCCCCCTGAGAGAGAGGGACTGAGAGACTCTGGTCAGTGTACAGATATCCCCTGAGAGAGAGGGACTCAGAGATACCGGTCAGTATACAGATATCCCCTGAGAGAGAGAGGGACTGAGAGACACCGGTCACTGTACAGATATCCCTGAGAGAGAGGGCCTGAGAGACACCGGTCACTGTACAGATATCCCTGAGAGAGAGGGACTGAGAGACACCGGTCATTGTACAGATATCTCCTGAGAGAGAGGGACTGAGAGACACCGGTCAGTGTACAGAAATCCCCTGAGAGAGAGGGACTGAGAGACACTGGTCAGTGTACAGATATCCCCTGAGAGAGAGGGACTGAGAGAACCGGTCAGTGTACAGATATCCCTGAGAGACAGGGACTGAGAGACACCGGTCAGTGTGCAGATATCTCCCTGCGAGAGAGGGACTGAGAGACACTGGTCAGTGTACAGATATCCCTGAGAGAGAGGGACTGAGAGACACTGGTCAGTGTACAGATATCACCTGAGAGAGAGGGACTGAGAGACACCGGTCAGTGTACAGATATCCCCCAGAGAGAGAGGGACTGAGAGACACCGGTCTGTATACAGATATTCCCTGAGAGAGAGGGACTGAGAGAAACCGGTCAGTGTACAGATATCCCTGAGAGAGAGGGACTGAGAGACACTGGTCAGTGTACAGATATCCCCTGAGAGCGAGGGACTGAGAGACACCGGTCAGTGTGCAGATATCCCCTGAGAGAGAGGGACTGAGAGACACCGGTCAGTGTACAGATATCCCTGAAAGAGAGGGACTGAGAGACACCGGTCAGTGCACAGATATCCCCTGAGAGAGATGGACTGACAGACACTGGTCAGTGTACAGACATCCATGAGAGAGAGGGAATCAGAGATACTGGTCAGTGTAAGATATCCCCTGAGAGAGAGGGACTGGGAGACACCGGTCAGTGTACTGATCTCCCCTGAGATAGAGGGACTGAGAGACACCGGTCAGTGTACAGATATCCCTGAGAGAGAGGGACTGAGAGACACCGGTCAGTGTACAGATATCCCCTGAGAGAGAGGGACTGAGAGACACTGGTCAGTTTACAGATATCCCCCTGAGAGAGAGGGACTGAGAGACTCTGGTCAGTGTACAGATATCCCCTGAGAGAGAGGGCCTCAGAGACACCGGTCAGTATACAGATATCCCCTGAGAGAGAGAGGGACTGAGAGACACCGGTCACTGTACAGATATCCCTGAGAGAGAGGGAATGAGAGACACCGGTCAGTGTACAAATATCCCCTGAGAGAGAGGGACTGAGTGACACCGGTCATTGTACAGATATCTCCTGAGAGAGAGGGACTGAGAGACACCGGTCAGTGTAGAGAAATCCCCTGAGAGAGAGGGACTGAGAGACACTGGTCAGTGTACAGATATCCCCTGAGAGAGAGGGACTGAGAGACACCGGTCAGGTAACAGATATCCCCTGAGAGAGAGGGACTGTGAGGCACCGGTCACTGTACAGATATCTCCTGAGAGAGAGGGACTGAGAGACACTGGTCAGTATACAGATATCCCCTGAGAGAGAGAGGAACTGAGAGACACCAGTCAGTGTACAGATATCCCTGAGAGAGGGGGACTGAGAGAAACTGGTCAGTGTACAGATATCCCTGTGAGAGAGGGACTGAGAGACACTGGTCAGTGTACAGATATCTCCTGAGAGAGAGGGACTGAGTGACACCGGTCAGTGTACAGATATCCCCCAGAGAGAGAGGGACTGAGAGACACCGGTCAGTATACAGATATTCCCTGAGAGAGAGGGACTGAGAGAATCCGGTCAGTGTACAGATATCCCTGAGAGAGAGGGACTGAGAGACACCGGTCAGTGTACAGAAATCCCCTGAGAGAGAGGGACTGAGAGACACCGGTCAGTGTACAGATATCCCCTGAGAGAGAGGAACTGAGAGAGACCGGTCAGTGTACAGTTTTCTCCCTGAGAGAGTGGGACTGAGAGACACCGGTCAGTGTACAGATATCCCCTGAGAGGGAGGGACTGAGAGACACCGGTCAGTGTACAGATATCCCTTAGAGGGAGGGAATGAGAGACACTTGTCAGTGTACAGGTATCCCCTGAGAGAGAGGGACTGAGAGACACCGGTCAGTGTAGAGATATCTCCCTGAGAGAGAGGGACGAGGAGACACCGGTCAGTATACAGATATCCCTGAGAGAGAGGGACTGAGAGACACCGATTAGTGTACAGATATCCCGGAGAGAGTGGGACTGAGAGACACTGGTCAGTAGACAGATATCCCCTGAGAGAGAGGGGCTGAGAGACACCGGTCAGTGTAGAGATATCCCTGAGAGAGAGGGACTGAGAGACACTGTTGAGAGTGCAGATATCCCCTGATAGAGAGGGACTGAGAGACACCGGTCAGTGTACAGATATCCCTGAAAGAGAGGGACTGAGAGACACCGGTCAGTGCACAGATATCCCCTGAGAGAGAGGGACTGACAGACACTGGTCAGTGTACAGACATCCATGAGAGAGAGGGAATCAGAGATACTGGTCAGTGTAAGATATCCCCTGAGAGAGAGGGACTGGGAGACACCGGTCAGTGTACTGATCTCCCCTGAGAGAGAGGGACTGAGAGACACTGGTCAGTGTACAGATATCCCTGAGAGAGAGGGACTGAGAGACACCGGTCAGTGTACAGATATCCCCTGAGAGAGAGGGACTGAGAGACACTGGTCAGTTTACAGATATCCCCCTGAGAGAGAGGGACTGAGAGACTCTGGTCAGTGTACAGATACCCCCTGAGAGAGAGGGCCTCACAGACACCGGTCAGTACACAGATATCCCCTGAGAGAGAGAGGGACTGAGAGACACCGGTCACTGTACAGATATCCCTGAGAGAGAGGGAATGAGAGACACCGGTCAGTGTACAATAATCCCCTGAGAGAGAGGGACTGAGTGACACCGGTCATTGTACAGATATCTCCTGAGAGAGAGGGACTGAGAGACACCGGTCAGTGTAGAGAAATCCCCTGAGAGAGAGGGACTGAGAGACACTGGTCAGTGTACAGATATCCCCTGAGAGAGAGGGACTGAGAGACACCGGTCAGGTAACAGATATCCCCTGAGAGAGAGGGACTGTGAGGCACTGGTCACTGTACAGATATCTCCTGAGAGAGAGGGACTGAGAGACACTGGTCAGTATACAGATATCCCCTGAGAGAGAGAGGAACTGAGAGACACCAGTCAGTGTACAGATATCCCCCTGTGAGAGAGGGACTGAGAGACACTGGTCAGTGTACAGATATCCCCTGAGAGAGAGGGACTGAGAGAACCGGTCAGTGTACAGATATCCCTGAGAGAGAGGGACTGAGAGACACTTGTCAGTGTACAGATATCCCTGAGAGACAGGGACTAAGAGACACCGGTCAGTGTACAGATATCTCCCTGAGAGAGAGGGACTGAGAGAAACTGGTCAGTGTACAGATATCCCTGTGAGAGAGGGACTGAGAGACACTGGTCAGTGTACAGATATCTCCTGAGAGAGAGGGACTGAGTGACACCGGTCAGTGTACAGATATCCCCCAGAGAGAGAGGGACTGAGAGACACCGGTCAGTATACAGATATTCCCTGAGAGAGAGGGACTGAGAGAAACCGGTCAGTGTACAGATATCCCTGAGAGAGAGGGACTGAGAGACACCGGTCAGTGTACAGAAATCCCCTGAGAGAGAGGGACTGAGAGACACCGGTCAGTGTACAGATATCCCCTGAGAGAGAGGAACTGAGAGAGACCGGTCAGTGTACAGTTTTCTCCCTGAGAGAGTGGGACTGAGAGACACCGGTCAGTGTACAGATATCCCCTGAGAGGGAGGGACTGAGAGACACCGGTCAGTGTACAGATATCCCTTAGAGGGAGGGAATGAGAGACACTTGTCAGTGTACAGGTATCCCCTGAGAGAGAGGGACTGAGAGACACCGGTCAGTGTAGAGATATCTCCCTGAGAGAGAGGGACTAGGAGACACCGGTCAGTATACAGATATCCCTGAAAGAGAGGGACTGAGAGACACCGATTAGTGTACAGATATCCCGGAGAGAGATAGACTGAGAGACACTGGTCAGTAGACAGATATCCCCTGAGAGAGAGGGACTGAGAGACACCGGTCAGTGTACAGATATCCCTGAGAGAGACGGACTGAGAGACACCGGTAAGTGTACAGATATCCCCTGAGAGAGAGGGACTGAGAGACACTGGTCAGTGTACAGATATCCCCTGAGAGAGAGGGACTGAGAGACACCGGTCAGGTAACAGATATCCCCTGAGAGAGAGGGCCTCAGAGACACCGGTCAGTATACAGATATACCCTGAGAGAGAGAGGGACTGAGAGACACCGGTCACTGTACAGATATCCCTGAGAGAGAGGGAATGAGAGACACCGGTCAGTGTACAAATATCCCCTGAGAGAGAGGGACTGAGTGACACCGGTCATTGTACAGATATCTCCTGAGAGAGAGGGACTGAGAGACACCGGTCAGTGTAGAGAAATCCCCAGAGAGAGAGGGACTGAGAGACACTGGTCAGTGTACAGATATCCCCTGAGAGAGAGGGACTGAGAGACACCGGTCAGGTAACAGATATCCCCTGAGAGAGAGGGGCTGTGAGGCACCGGTCACTGTACAGATATCTCCTGAGAGAGAGGGACTGAGAGACACTGGTCAGTATACAGATATCCCCTGAGAGAGAGAGGAACTGAGAGACACCAGTCAGTGTACAGATATCCCCCTGTGAGAGAGGGACTGAGAGACACTGGTCAGTGTACAGATATCCCCTGAGAGAGAGGGACTGAGAGAACCGGTCAGTGTACAGATATCCCTGAGAGAGAGGGACTGAGAGACACTTGTCAGTGTACAGATATCCCTGAGAGACAGGGACTAAGAGACACCGGTCAGTGTACAGATATCTCCCTGAGAGAGAGGGACTGAGAGAAACTGGTCAGTGTACAGATATCCCTGTGAGAGAGGGACTGAGAGACACTGGTCAGTGTACAGATATCTCCTGAGAGAGAGGGACTGAGTGACACCGGTCAGTGTACAGATATCCCCCAGAGAGAGAGGGACTGAGAGACACCGGTCAGTATACAGATATTCCCTGAGAGAGAGGGACTGAGAGAAACCGGTCAGTGTACAGATATCCCTGAGAGAGAGGGACTGAGAGACACCGGTCAGTGTACAGAAATCCCCTGAGAGAGAGGGACTGAGAGACACCGGTCAGTGTACAGATATCCCCTGAGAGAGAGGAACTGAGAGAGACCGGTCAGTGTACAGTTTTCTCCCTGAGAGAGTGGGACTGAGAGACACCGGTCAGTGTACAGATATCCCATGAGAGAGAGGGACTGACAGACACCGGTCAGTGTACAGATATCCCTTAGAGGGAGGGAATGAGAGACACTTGTCAGTGTACAGGTATCCCCTGAGAGAGAGGGACTGAGAGACACCGGTCAGTGTAGAGATATCTCCCTGAGAGAGAGGGACTAGGAGACACCGGTCAGTATACAGATATCCCTGAGAGAGAGGGACTGAGAGACACCGATTAGTGTACAGATATCCCGGAGAGAGAGGGACTGAGAGACACTGGTCAGTGGACAGATATCCCCTGAGAGAGAGGGACTGAGAGACACCGGTCAGTGTAGAGATATCCCTGAGAGAGAGGGACTGAGAGACACTGTTGAGAGTGCAGATATCCCCTGATAGAGAGGGACTGAGAGACACCGGTCAGTGTACAGATATTCCTGAGAGAGAGGGACTGAGAGACACCGGTCAGTGTACAGATATCCCCTGAGAGAGAGGGACTGACAGACACTGGTCAGTGTACAGACATCCATGAGAGAGAGGGAATCAGAGATACTGGTCAGTGTAAGATATCCCCTGAGAGAGAGGGACTGGGAGACACCGGTCAGTGTACAGATCTCCCCTGAGATAGAGGGACTGAGAGACACCGGTCAGTGTACAGATATCCCCTGAGAGAGAGGGACTGAGAGACACTGGTCAGTTTACAGATATCCCTGAGAGAGAGGGAATGAGAGACACCGGTCAGTGTACAAATATCCCCTGAGAGAGAGGGACTGAGTGACAGCGGTCATTGTACAGATATCTCCTGAGAGAGAGGGACTGAGAGACACCGGTCAGTGTAGAGAAATCTCCTGAGAGAGAGGGACTGAGAGACACCGGTCAGGTAACAGATATCCCCTGAGAGAGAGGGACTGAGAGACACCGGTCACTGTACAGATATCTCCTGAGAGAGAGGGACTGAGAGACACTGGTCAGTATACAGATATCCCCTGAGAGAGAGAGGGACTGAGAGACAGCGGTCAGTGTACAGATATCTCCCTGAGGGAGAGGGACTGAGAGACACCGGTCAGTGTACAGATATCCCCTGAGAGGGAGGGACTGAGAGACACTGGTTAGTGTACAGATATCCCTGAGAGAGAGGGACTGAGAGACACCGGTCAGTGTACAGATATCCCTGAGAGAGAGGGACTGAGAGACACCGGTCAGTGTACAGATATTCCCCTGAGAGAGAAGGACTGAGAGACACCGGTCAGTGTCCAGATATCCCTGAGAGAGAGGGACTGAGATACACCGGTCAGTATACAGATATCCCTGAGAGAGAGGGACTGTGAGACACCAGTCAGTGTCCAAATATCCCCAGAGAGAGAGGCACTGAGAGACACCGGTCAGTGTACAGATATCCCTGAGAGACAGGGACGGAGAGACACCGGTCAGTGTACAGATATCCCTGTGAGAGAGAGGGACTGAGAGACACTGGTCAGTTTACAGATATCCCTGAGAGACAGGGACGGAGAGACACCGGTCAGTTTACAGATATCCCCTGAGGGAGAGGGACTGAGAGACACCGGTCAGTGTACAGATATCGAGGGATAGAGAGACACCGGTCAGTGTCCAGATATCCCTGAGAGAGAGGGACTGAGAGACACCGGTCAGTGTACAGATATCCCCTGAGAGAGAGGGACTGAGAGACACTGGTCAGTTTACAGATATCTCCCTGAGAGAGAGGGACTGAGAGACTCTGGTCAGTATACAGATATCCCCTGAGAGAGAGAGGGACTGAGAGACACCGGTCACTGTACAGATATCCCTGAGAGAGAGGGCCTGAGAGACACCGGTCACTGTACAGATATCCCTGAGAGAGAGGGACTGAGAGACACCGGTCAGTGTACAAATATACCCTGAGAGAGAGGGACTGAGTGACACCGGTCATTGTAGAGATATCTCCTGAGAGAGAGGGGCTGAGAGACACTGGTCAGTGTACAGATATCTCCTGACAGAGAGGGACTGAGAAACACTGGTCAGTGTACAGATATCCCCTGAGAGAGAGAGGAACTGAGAGACACCAGTCAGTGTACAGATATCCCCCTGTGAGAGAGGGACTGAGAGACACTGGTCAGTGTACAGATATCCCCTGAGAGAGAGGGACTGAGAGAACCGGTCAGTGTACAGATATCCCTGAGAGAGAGGGACTGAGAGACACTTGTCAGTGTACAGATATCCCTGAGAGACAGGGACTAAGAGACACCGGTCAGTGTACAGATATCTCCCTGAGAGAGAGGGACTGAGAGAAACTGGTCAGTGTACAGATATCCCTGTGAGAGATGGACTGAGAGACACTGGTCAGTGTACAGATATCTCCTGAGAGAGAGGGACTGAGTGACACCGGACAGTGTACAGATATCCCCCAGAGAGAGAGGGACTGAGAGACACCGGTCAGTATACAGATATTCCCTGAGAGAGAGGGACTGAGAGAAACCGGTCAGTGTACAGATATCCCTGAGAGAGAGGGACTGAGAGACACCGGTCAGTGTACAGAAATCCCCTGAGAGAGAGGGACTGAGAGACACCGGTCAGTGTACAGATATCCCCTGAGAGAGAGGAACTGAGAGAGACCGGTCAGTGTACAGTTTTCTCCCTGAGAGAGTGGGACTGAGAGACACCGGTCAGTGTACAGATATCCCCTGAGAGAGAGGGACTGACAGACACCGGTCAGTGTACAGATATCCCTTAGAGGGAGGGAATGAGAGACACTTGTCAGTGTACAGGTATCCCCTGAGAGAGAGGGACTGAGAGACACCGGTCAGTGTAGAGATATCTCCCTGAGAGAGAGGGACTAGGAGACACCGGTCAGTATACAGATATCCCTGAGAGGGAGGGAATGAGAGACACTTGTCAGTGTACAGGTATCCCCTGAGAGAGAGGGACTGAGAGACACCGGTCAGTGTACAGTTTTCTCCCTGAGAGAGTGGGACTGAGAGACACCGGTCAGTGTACAGATATACCCTGAGAGAGAGGGACTGACAGACACCGATTAGTGTACAGATATCCCGGAGAGAGAGGGACTGAGAGACACTGGTCAGTGGACAGATATCCCCTGAGAGAGAGGGACTGAGAGACACCGGTCAGTGTAGAGATATCCCTGAGAGAGAGGGACTGAGAGACACTGTTGAGAGTGCAGATATCCCCTGATAGAGAGGGACTGAGAGACACCGGTCAGTGTACAGATATTCCTGAGAGAGAGGGACTGAGAGACACCGGTCAGTGTACAGATATCCCCTGAGAGAGAGGGACTGACAGACACTGGTCAGTGTACAGACATCCATGAGAGAGAGGGAATCAGAGATACTGGTCAGTGTAAGATATCCCCTGAGAGAGAGGGACTGGGAGACACCGGTCAGTGTACAGATCTCCCCTGAGATAGAGGGACTGAGAGACACCGGTCAGTGTACAGATATCCCCTGAGAGAGAGGGACTGAGAGACACTGGTCAGTTTACAGATATCCCTGAGAGAGAGGGAATGAGAGACACCGGTCAGTGTACAAATATCCCCTGAGAGAGAGGGACTGAGTGACAGCGGTCATTGTACAGATATCTCCTGAGAGAGAGGGACTGAGAGACACCGGTCAGTGTAGAGAAATCTCCTGAGAGAGAGGGACTGAGAGACACCGGTCAGGTAACAGATATCCCCTGAGAGAGAGGGACTGAGAGACACCGGTCACTGTACAGATATCTCCTGAGAGAGAGGGACTGAGAGACACTGGTCAGTATACAGATATCTCCCTGAGGGAGAGGGACTGAGAGACACCGGTCAGTGTACAGATATCCCCTGAGAGGGAGGGACTGAGAGACACTGGTCAGTGTACAGATATCCCCTGAGAGAGAGGGACTGAGAGACACCGGTCAGTGTACAGATATCCCCTGAGAGTGAGGGACTGAGAAACACCGGTCAGTGTACAGATATCGAGGGACTGAGAGACACCGGTCAGTATACAGATATCCCCTGAGAGTGAGAGGGACTGAGAGACTCCAGTCACTCTACAGGTATCCCTGAGAGAAAGTGACTGAGAGACACCGGTCAGTGTACAAATATCCCCTGAGAGAGAGGGACTGAGAGACACCGGTCAGTGTACAGATATCCCTGAGAGACAGGGACTGAGAGACACCGGTCAGTGTACAGATATCTCCTGAGAGAGAGGGACTGAGAGACACTGGTCAGTATACAGATATCTCCTGAGAGAGAGAGGGACTGAGAGACACTGGTCAGTGTACAGATATCTCCTGAGAGAGAGGGACTGAGAGACACTGGTCAGTGTACTGATATCCCCTGAGAGAGAGGGACTGAGAGACACCAGTCAGTGTACAGATATCCCTGAGGGAGAGGGACTGAGAGACACCGGTCAGTGTACAGATATCTCCCTGAGAGAGAGGGACTGAGAGACACCGGTCAGTGCCCAGATATCCCTGAGAGAGAGGGACTGAGAGACACCGGTCAGTGTACAGATATCCCTGAGAGAGAGGGACTGAGATACACCGGTCAGTATACAGATATCCCTGAGAGAGAGAGACTGAGAGACACCAGTCAGTGTACAGATATCCCCTGAGAGAGAGGGACTGAGAGACACCTGTCAGTGTACAGTTATCCCTGAGAGAGAGGGACTGAGAGACACCGGTCAGTGTACAGATATTCCCCTGAGAGAGAAGGACTGAGAGACACCGGTCAGTGTCCAGATATCCCTGAGAGAGAGGGACTGAGAGACACCTGTCAATGTACAGTTATCCCTGAGAGAGAGGGACTGAGAGACACCGGTCAGTGTACAGATATTCCCCTGAGAGAGAAGGACTGAGAGACACCGGTCAGTGTCCAGATATCCCTGAGAGAGAGGGACTGAGATACACCGGTCAGTATACAGATATCCCTGAGAGAGAGGGACTGTGAGACACCAGTCAGTGTCCAAATATCCCCAGAGAGAGAGGCACTGAGAGACACCGGTCAGTATACAGATATCCCTGAGAGACAGGGACGGAGAGACACCGGTCAGTGTACAGATATCCCTGTGAGAGAGAGGGACTGAGAGACACTGGTCAGTTTACAGATATCCCTGAGAGACAGGGACGGAGAGACACCGGTCAGTTTACAGATATCCCCTGAGGGAGAGGGACTGAGAGACACCGGTCAGTGTACAGATATCGAGGGATAGAGAGACACCGGTCAGTGTCCAGATATCCCTGAGAGAGAGGGACTGAGAGACACCGGTCAGTGTACAGATATCCCCTGAGAGAGAGGGACTGAGAGACACTGGTCAGTTTACAGATATCTCCCTGAGAGAGAGGGACTGAGAGACACCGGTCAGTGTACAAATATACCCTGAGAGAGAGGGACTGAGTGACACCGGTCATTGTAGAGATATCTCCTGAGAGAGAGGGGCTGAGAGACACTGGTCAGTGTACAGATATCTCCTGACAGAGAGGGACTGAGAAACACTGGTCAGTGTACAGATATCCCCTGAGAGAGAGGGATTGAGAGACACCGGTCAGTGTACAGATATCCCTGAGAGAGAGGGACTGAGAGACACCGGTCAGTGTACAGATATCCCCTGAGAGTGAGGGACTGAGAAACACCGGTCAGTGTACAGATATCGAGGGACTGAGAGACACCGGTCAGTATACAGATATCCCCTGAGAGTGAGAGGGACTGAGAGACTCCAGTCACTCTACAGGTATCCCTGAGAGAAAGTGACTGAGAGACACCGGTCAGTGTACAAATATCCCCTGAGAGAGAGGGACTGAGAGACACCGGTCAGTGTACAGATATCCCTGAGAGACAGGGACTGAGAGACACCGGTCAGTGTACAGATATCTCCTGAGAGAGAGGGACTGAGAGACACTGGTCAGTATACAGATATCTCCTGAGAGAGAGAGGGACTGAGAGACACTGGTCAGTGCACAGATATCTCCTGAGAGAGAGGGACTGAGAGACACTGGTCAGTGTACAGATATCTCCTGAGAGAGAGGGACTGAGAGACACTGGTCAGTGTACTGATATCCCCTGAGAGAGAGGGACTGAGAGACACCAGTCAGTGTACAGATATCCCTGAGGGAGAGGGACTGAGAGACACCGGTCAGTGTACAGATATCTCCCTGAGAGAGAGGGACTGAGAGACACCGGTCAGTGCCCAGATATCCCTGAGAGAGAGGGACTGAGAGACACCGGTCAGTGTACAGATATCCCTGAGAGAGAGGGACTGAGATACACCGGTCAGTATACAGATATCCCTGAGAGAGAGAGACTGAGAGACACCAGTCAGTGTACAGATATCCCCTGAGAGAGAGGGACTGAGAGACACCTGTCAGTGTACAGTTATCCCTGAGAGAGAGGGACTGAGAGACACCGGTCAGTGTACAGATATCCCTGAGAGACAGTGACTGAGACACACCGGTCAGTGTACTGATATCTCCCTGAGAGAGAGGGACTGAGAGACACCGGTCAGTGTACAGATATTCCCCTGAGAGAGAGGGACTGTGAGACACCAGTCAGTGTCCAAATATCCCCAGAGAGAGAGGCACTGAGAGACACCGGTCAGTGTACAGATATCCCTGAGAGACAGGGACGGAGAGACACCGGTCAGTGTACAGATATCCCTGTGAGAGAGAGGGACTGAGAGACACTGGTCAGTTTACAGATATCCCTGAGAGACAGGGACGGAGAGACACCGGTCAGTTTACAGATATCCCCTGAGGGAGAGGGACTGAGAGACACCGGTCAGTGTACAGATATCGAGGGATAGAGAGACACCGGTCAGTGTCCAGATATCCCTGAGAGAGAGGGACTGAGAGACACCGGTCAGTGTACAGATATCCCCTGAGAGAGAGGGACTGAGAGACACTGGTCAGTTTACAGATATCTCCCTGAGAGAGAGGGACTGAGAGACTCTGGTCAGTATACAGATATCCCCTGAGAGAGAGAGGGACTGAGAGACACCGGTCACTGTACAGATATCCCTGAGAGAGAGGGCCTGAGAGACACCGGTCACTGTACAGATATCCCTGAGAGAGAGGGACTGAGAGACACCGGTCAGTGTACAAATATACCCTGAGAGAGAGGGACTGAGTGACACCGGTCATTGTAGAGATATCTCCTGAGAGAGAGGGGCTGAGAGACACTGGTCAGTGTACAGATATCTCCTGACAGAGAGGGACTGAGAAACACTGGTCAGTGTACAGATATCCCCTGAGAGAGAGAGGAACTGAGAGACACCAGTCAGTGTACAGATATCCCCCTGTGAGAGAGGGGCTGAGAGACACTGGTCAGTGTACAGATATCCCCTGAGAGAGAGGGACTGAGAGAACCGGTCAGTGTACAGATATCCCTGAGAGAGAGGGACTGAGAGACACTTGTCAGTGTACAGATATCCCTGAGAGACAGGGACTAAGAGACACCGGTCAGTGTACAGATATCTCCCTGAGAGAGAGGGACTGAGAGAAACTGGTCAGTGTACAGATATCCCTGTGAGAGAGGGACTGAGAGACACTGGTCAGTGTACAGATATCTCCTGAGAGAGAGGGACTGAGTGACACCGGACAGTGTACAGATATCCCCCAGAGAGAGAGGGACTGAGAGACACGGGTCAGTATACAGATATTCCCTGAGAGAGAGGGACTGAGAGAAACCGGTCAGTGTACAGATATCCCTGAGAGAGAGGGACTGAGAGACACCGGTCAGTGTACAGAAATCCCCTGAGAGAGAGGGACTGAGAGACACCGGTCAGTGTACAGATATCCCCTGAGAGAGAGGAACTGAGAGAGACCGGTCAGTGTACAGTTTTCTCCCTGAGAGAGTGGGACTGAGAGACACCGGTCAGTGTACAGATATCCCCTGAGAGAGAGGGACTGACAGACACCGGTCAGTGTACAGATATCCCTTAGAGGGAGGGAATGAGAGACACTTGTCAGTGTACAGGTATCCCCTGAGAGAGAGGGACTGAGAGACACCGGTCAGTGTAGAGATATCTCCCTGAGAGAGAGGGACTAGGAGACACCGGTCAGTATACAGATATCCCTGAGAGAGAGGGACTGAGAGACACCGATTAGTGTACAGATATCCCGGAGAGAGAGGGACTGAGAGACACTGGTCAGTGGACAGATATCCCCTGAGAGAGAGGGACTGAGAGACACCGGTCAGTGTAGAGATATCCCTGAGAGAGAGGGACTGAGAGACACTGTTGAGAGTGCAGATATCCCCTGATAGAGAGGGACTGAGAGACACCGGTCAGTGTACAGATATTCCTGAGAGAGAGGGACTGAGAGACACCGGTCAGTGTACAGATATCCCCTGAGAGAGAGGGACTGACAGACACTGGTCAGTGTACAGACATCCATGAGAGAGAGGGAATCAGAGATACTGGTCAGTGTAAGATATCCCCTGAGAGAGAGGGACTGGGAGACACCGGTCAGTGTACAGATCTCCCCTGAGATAGAGGGACTGAGAGACACCGGTCAGTGTACAGATATCCCCTGAGAGAGAGGGACTGAGAGACACTGGTCAGTTTACAGATATCCCTGAGAGAGAGGGAATGAGAGACACCGGTCAGTGTACAAATATCCCCTGAGAGAGAGGGACTGAGTGACAGCGGTCATTGTACAGATATCTCCTGAGAGAGAGGGACTGAGAGACACCGGTCAGTGTAGAGAAATCTCCTGAGAGAGAGGGACTGAGAGACACCGGTCAGGTAACAGATATCCCCTGAGAGAGAGGGACTGAGAGACACCGGTCACTGTACAGATATCTCCTGAGAGAGAGGGACTGAGAGACACTGGTCAGTATACAGATATCCCCTGAGAGAGAGAGGGACTGAGAGACAGCGGTCAGTGTACAGATATCTCCCTGAGGGAGAGGGACTGAGAGACACCGGTCAGTGTACAGATATCCCCTGAGAGGGAGGGACTGAGAGACACTGGTCAGTGTACAGATATCCCCTGAGAGAGAGGGACTGAGAGACACCGGTCAGTGTACAGATATCTCCTGAGAGAGAGGGACTGAGAGACACTGGTCAGTGTACAGATATCCCCTGAGAGAGAGGGACTGAGAGACACCGGTTAGTGTACAGATATCCCTGAGAGAGAGGGACTGAGAGACACCGGTCAGTGTACAGATATCCCTGAGAGAGAGGGACTGAGAGACACCGGTCAGTGTACAGATATTCCCCTGAGAGAGAAGGACTGAGAGACACCGGTCAGTGTCCAGATATCCCTGAGAGAGAGGGACTGAGATACACCGGTCAGTATACAGATATCCCTGAGAGAGAGGGACTGTGAGACACCAGTCAGTGTCCAAATATCCCCAGAGAGAGAGGCACTGAGAGACACCGGTCAGTATACAGATATCCCTGAGAGACAGGGACGGAGAGACACCGGTCAGTGTACAGATATCCCTGTGAGAGAGAGGGACTGAGAGACACTGGTCAGTTTACAGATATCCCTGAGAGACAGGGACGGAGAGACACCGGTCAGTTTACAGATATCCCCTGAGGGAGAGGGACTGAGAGACACCGGTCAGTGTACAGATATCGAGGGATAGAGAGACACCGGTCAGTGTCCAGATATCCCTGAGAGAGAGGGACTGAGAGACACCGGTCAGTGTACAGATATCCCCTGAGAGAGAGGGACTGAGAGACACTGGTCAGTTTACAGATATCTCCCTGAGAGAGAGGGACTGAGAGACTCTGGTCAGTATACAGATATCCCCTGAGAGAGAGAGGGACTGAGAGACACCGGTCACTGTACAGATATCCCTGAGAGAGAGGGCCTGAGAGACACCGGTCACTGTACAGATATCCCTGAGAGAGAGGGACTGAGAGACACCGGTCAGTGTACAAATATACCCTGAGAGAGAGGGACTGAGTGACACCGGTCATTGTAGAGATATCTCCTGAGAGAGAGGGGCTGAGAGACACTGGTCAGTGTACAGATATCTCCTGACAGAGAGGGACTGAGAAACACTGGTCAGTGTACAGATATCCCCTGAGAGAGAGGGATTGAGAGACACCGGTCAGTGTACAGATATCCCTGAGAGAGAGGGACTGAGAGACACCGGTCAGTGTACAGATATCCCCTGAGAGTGAGGGACTGAGAAACACCGGTCAGTGTACAGATATCGAGGGACTGAGAGACACCGGTCAGTATACAGATATCCCCTGAGAGTGAGAGGGACTGAGAGACTCCAGTCACTCTACAGGTATCCCTGAGAGAAAGTGACTGAGAGACACCGGTCAGTGTACAAATATCCCCTGAGAGAGAGGGACTGAGAGACACCGGTCAGTGTACAGATATCCCTGAGAGACAGGGACTGAGAGACACCGGTCAGTGTACAGATATCTCCTGAGAGAGAGGGACTGAGAGACACTGGTCAGTATACAGATATCTCCTGAGAGAGAGAGGGACTGAGAGACACTGGTCAGTGTACAGATATCTCCTGAGAGAGAGGGACTGAGAGACACTGGTCAGTGTACAGATATCTCCTGAGAGAGAGGGACTGAGAGACACTGGTCAGTGTACTGATATCCCCTGAGAGAGAGGGACTGAGAGACACCAGTCAGTGTACAGATATCCCTGAGGGAGAGGGACTGAGAGACACCGGTCAGTGTACAGATATCTCCCTGAGAGAGAGGGACTGAGAGACACCGGTCAGTGCCCAGATATCCCTGAGAGAGAGGGACTGAGAGACACCGGTCAGTGTACAGATATCCCTGAGAGAGAGGGACTGAGATACACCGGTCAGTATACAGATATCCCTGAGAGAGAGAGACTGAGAGACACCAGTCAGTGTACAGATATCCCCTGAGAGAGAGGGACTGAGAGACACCTGTCAGTGTACAGTTATCCCTGAGAGAGAGGGACTGAGAGACACCGGTCAGTGTACAGATATTCCCCTGAGAGAGAAGGACTGAGAGACACCGGTCAGTGTCCAGATATCCCTGAGAGAGAGGGACTGAGATACACCGGTCAGTATACAGATATCCCTGAGAGAGAGGGACTGTGAGACACCAGTCAGTGTCCAAATATCCCCAGAGAGAGAGGCACTGAGAGACACCGGTCAGTATACAGATATCCCTGAGAGACAGGGACGGAGAGACACCGGTCAGTGTACAGATATCCCTGTGAGAGAGAGGGACTGAGAGACACTGGTCAGTTTACAGATATCCCTGAGAGACAGGGACGGAGAGACACCGGTCAGTTTACAGATATCCCCTGAGGGAGAGGGACTGAGAGACACCGGTCAGTGTACAGATATCGAGGGATAGAGAGACACCGGTCAGTGTCCAGATATCCCTGAGAGAGAGGGACTGAGAGACACCGGTCAGTGTACAGATATCCCCTGAGAGAGAGGGACTGAGAGACACTGGTCAGTTTACAGATATCTCCCTGAGAGAGAGGGACTGAGAGACTCTGGTCAGTATACAGATATCCCCTGAGAGAGAGAGGGACTGAGAGACACCGGTCACTGTACAGATATCCCTGAGAGAGAGGGCCTGAGAGACACCGGTCACTGTACAGATATCCCTGAGAGAGAGGGACTGAGAGACACCGGTCAGTGTACAAATATACCCTGAGAGAGAGGGACTGAGTGACACCGGTCATTGTAGAGATATCTCCTGAGAGAGAGGGGCTGAGAGACACTGGTCAGTGTACAGATATCTCCTGACAGAGAGGGACTGAGAAACACTGGTCAGTGTACAGATATCCCCTGAGAGAGAGGGATTGAGAGACACCGGTCAGTGTACAGATATCCCTGAGAGAGAGGGACTGAGAGACACCGGTCAGTGTACAGATATCCCCTGAGAGTGAGGGACTGAGAAACACCGGTCAGTGTACAGATATCGAGGGACTGAGAGACACCGGTCAGTATACAGATATCCCCTGAGAGTGAGAGGGACTGAGAGACTCCAGTCACTCTACAGGTATCCCTGAGAGAAAGTGACTGAGAGACACCGGTCAGTGTACAAATATCCCCTGAGAGAGAGGGACTGAGAGACACCGGTCAGTGTACAGATATCCCTGAGAGACAGGGACTGAGAGACACCGGTCAGTGTACAGATATCTCCTGAGAGAGAGGGACTGAGAGACACTGGTCAGTATACAGATATCTCCTGAGAGAGAGAGGGACTGAGAGACACTGGTCAGTGTACAGATATCTCCTGAGAGAGAGGGACTGAGAGACACTGGTCAGTGTACAGATATCTCCTGAGAGAGAGGGACTGAGAGACACTGGTCAGTGTACTGATATCCCCTGAGAGAGAGGGACTGAGAGACACCAGTCAGTGTACAGATATCCCTGAGGGAGAGGGACTGAGAGACACCGGTCAGTGTACAGATATCTCCCTGAGAGAGAGGGACTGAGAGACACCGGTCAGTGCCCAGATATCCCTGAGAGAGAGGGACTGAGAGACACCGGTCAGTGTACAGATATCCCTGAGAGAGAGGGACTGAGATACACCGGTCAGTATACAGATATCCCTGAGAGAGAGAGACTGAGAGACACCAGTCAGTGTACAGATATCCCCTGAGAGAGAGGGACTGAGAGACACCTGTCAGTGTACAGTTATCCCTGAGAGAGAGGGACTGCGAGACACCGGTCAGTGTACAGATATCCCTGAGAGACAGTGACTGAGACACACCGGTCAGTGTACTGATATCTCCCTGAGAGAGAGGGACTGAGAGACACCGGTCAGTGTACAGATATCCCCTGAGAGAGAGGGACTGAGAGACACCGGTCAGTGTACAGATATTCCCCTGAGAGAGAGGGACTGTGAGACACCAGTCAGTGTCCAAATATCCCCAGAGAGAGAGGCACTGAGAGACACCGGTCAGTGTACAGATATCCCTGAGAGACAGGGACGGAGAGACACCGGTCAGTGTACTGATATCCCTGTGAGAGAGAGGGACTGAGAGACACTGGTCAGTTTACAGATATCCCTGAGAGACAGGGACGGAGAGACACCGGTCAGTTTACAGATATCCCCTGAGGGAGAGGGACTGAGAGACACCGGTCAGTGTACAGATATCGAGGGATAGAGAGACACCGGTCAGTGTCCAGATATCCCTGAGAGAGAGGGACTGAGAGACACCGGTCAGTGTACAGATATCCCCTGAGAGAGAGGGACTGAGAGACACTGGTCAGTTTACAGATATCTCCCTGAGAGAGAGGGACTGAGAGACTCTGGTCAGTATACAGATATCCCCTGAGAGAGAGAGGGACTGAGAGACACCGGTCACTGTACAGATATCCCTGAGAGAGAGGGCCTGAGAGACACCGGTCACTGTACAGATATCCCTGAGAGAGAGGGACTGAGAGACACCGGTCAGTGTACAAATATACCCTGAGAGAGAGGGACTGAGTGACACCGGTCATTGTAGAGATATCTCCTGAGAGAGAGGGGCTGAGAGACACTGGTCAGTGTACAGATATCTCCTGACAGAGAGGGACTGAGAAACACTGGTCAGTGTACAGATATCCCCTGAGAGAGAGAGGAACTGAGAGACACCAGTCAGTGTACAGATATCCCCCTGTGAGAGAGGGACTGAGAGACACTGGTCAGTGTACAGATATCCCCTGAGAGAGAGGGACTGAGAGAACCGGTCAGTGTACAGATATCCCTGAGAGAGAGGGACTGAGAGACACTTGTCAGTGTACAGATATCCCTGAGAGACAGGGACTAAGAGACACCGGTCAGTGTACAGATATCTCCCTGAGAGAGAGGGACTGAGAGAAACTGGTCAGTGTACAGATATCCCTGTGAGAGAGGGACTGAGAGACACTGGTCAGTGTACAGATATCTCCTGAGAGAGAGGGACTGAGTGACACCGGTCAGTGTACAGATATCCCCCAGAGAGAGAGGGACTGAGAGACACCGGTCAGTATACAGATATTCCCTGAGAGAGAGGGACTGAGAGAAACCGGTCAGTGTACAGATATCCCTGAGAGAGAGGGACTGAGAGACACCGGTCAGTGTACAGAAATCCCCTGAGAGAGAGGGACTGAGAGACACCAGTCAGTGTACAGATATCCCCTGAGAGAGAGGAACTGAGAGAGACCGGTCAGTGTACAGTTTTCTCCCTGAGAGAGTGGGACTGAGAGACACCGGTCAGTGTACAGATATCCCCTGAGAGAGAGGGACTGACAGACACCGGTCAGTGTACAGATATCCCTTAGAGGGAGGGAATGAGAGACACTTGTCAGTGTACAGGTATCCCCTGAGAGAGAGGGACTGAGAGACACCGGTCAGTGTAGAGATATCTCCCTGAGAGAGAGGGACTAGGAGACACCGGTCAGTATACAGATATCCCTGAGAGAGAGGGACTGAGAGACACCGATTAGTGTACAGATATCCCGGAGAGAGAGGGACTGAGAGACACTGGTCAGTGGACAGATATCCCCTGAGAGAGAGGGACTGAGAGACACCGGTCAGTGTAGAGATATCCCTGAGAGAGAGGGACTGAGAGACACTGTTGAGAGTGCAGATATCCCCTGATAGAGAGGGACTGAGAGACACCGGTCAGTGTACAGATATTCCTGAGAGAGAGGGACTGAGAGACACCGGTCAGTGTACAGATATCCCCTGAGAGAGAGGGACTGACAGACACTGGTCAGTGTACAGACATCCATGAGAGAGAGGGAATCAGAGATACTGGTCAGTGTAAGATATCCCCTGAGAGAGAGGGACTGGGAGACACCGGTCAGTGTACAGATCTCCCCTGAGATAGAGGGACTGAGAGACACCGGTCAGTGTACAGATATCCCCTGAGAGAGAGGGACTGAGAGACACTGGTCAGTTTACAGATATCCCTGAGAGAGAGGGAATGAGAGACACCGGTCAGTGTACAAATATCCCCTGAGAGAGAGGGACTGAGTGACAGCGGTCATTGTACAGATATCTCCTGAGAGAGAGGGACTGAGAGACACCGGTCAGTGTAGAGAAATCTCCTGAGAGAGAGGGACTGAGAGACACCGGTCAGGTAACAGATATCCCCTGAGAGAGAGGGACTGAGAGACACCGGTCACTGTACAGATATCTCCTGAGAGAGAGGGACTGAGAGACACTGGTCAGTATACAGATATCCCCTGAGAGAGAGAGGGACTGAGAGACAGCGGTCAGTGTACAGATATTCCCCTGAGAGAGAAGGACTGAGAGACACCGGTCAGTGTCCAGATATCCCTGAGAGAGAGGGACTGAGATACACCGGTCAGTATACAGATATCCCTGAGAGAGAGGGACTGTGAGACACCAGTCAGTGTCCAAATATCCCCAGAGAGAGAGGCACTGAGAGACACCGGTCAGTATACAGATATCCCTGAGAGACAGGGACGGAGAGACACCGGTCAGTGTACAGATATCCCTGTGAGAGAGAGGGACTGAGAGACACTGGTCAGTTTACAGATATCCCTGAGAGACAGGGACGGAGAGACACCGGTCAGTTTACAGATATCCCCTGAGGGAGAGGGACTGAGAGACACCGGTCAGTGTACAGATATCGAGGGATAGAGAGACACCGGTCAGTGTCCAGATATCCCTGAGAGAGAGGGACTGAGAGACACCGGTCAGTGTACAGATATCCCCTGAGAGAGAGGGACTGAGAGACACTGGTCAGTTTACAGATATCTCCCTGAGAGAGAGGGACTGAGAGACTCTGGTCAGTATACAGATATCCCCTGAGAGAGAGAGGGACTGAGAGACACCGGTCACTGTACAGATATCCCTGAGAGAGAGGGCCTGAGAGACACCAGTCACTGTACAGATATCCCTGAGAGAGAGGGACTGAGAGACACCGGTCAGTGTACAAATATACCCTGAGAGAGAGGGACTGAGTGACACCGGTCAGTGTACAGATATCCCCTGAGAGAGAGGGACTGACAGACACCGGTCAGTGTACAGATATCCCTTAGAGGGAGGGAATGAGAGACACTTGTCAGTGTACAGGTATCCCCTGAGAGAGAGGGACTGAGAGACACCGGTCAGTGTAGAGATATCTCCCTGAGAGAGAGGGACTAGGAGACACCGGTCAGTATACAGATATCCCTGAGAGAGAGGGACTGAGAGACACCGATTAGTGTACAGATATCCCGGAGAGAGAGGGACTGAGAGACACTGGTCAGTGGACAGATATCCCCTGAGAGAGAGGGACTGAGAGACACCGGTCAGTGTAGAGATATCCCTGAGAGAGAGGGACTGAGAGACACTGTTGAGAGTGCAGATATCCCCTGATAGAGAGGGACTGAGAGACACCGGTCAGTGTACAGATATTCCTGAGAGAGAGGGACTGAGAGACACCGGTCAGTGTACAGATATCCCCTGAGAGAGAGGGACTGACAGACACTGGTCAGTGTACAGACATCCATGAGAGAGAGGGAATCAGAGATACTGGTCAGTGTAAGATATCCCCTGAGAGAGAGGGACTGGGAGACACCGGTCAGTGTACAGATCTCCCCTGAGATAGAGGGACTGAGAGACACCGGTCAGTGTACAGATATCCCCTGAGAGAGAGGGACTGAGAGACACTGGTCAGTTTACAGATATCCCTGAGAGAGAGGGAATGAGAGACACCGGTCAGTGTACAAATATCCCCTGAGAGAGAGGGACTGAGTGACAGCGGTCATTGTACAGATATCTCCTGAGAGAGAGGGACTGAGAGACACCGGTCAGTGTAGAGAAATCTCCTGAGAGAGAGGGACTGAGAGACACCGGTCAGGTAACAGATATCCCCTGAGAGAGAGGGACTGAGAGACACCGGTCACTGTACAGATATCTCCTGAGAGAGAGGGACTGAGAGACACTGGTCAGTATACAGATATCCCCTGAGAGAGAGAGGGACTGAGAGACAGCGGTCAGTGTACAGATATCTCCCTGAGGGAGAGGGACTGAGAGACACCGGTCAGTGTACAGATATCCCCTGAGAGGGAGGGACTGAGAGACACTGGTCAGTGTACAGATATCCCCTGAGAGAGAGGGACTGAGAGACACCGGTCAGTGTACAGATATCTCCTGAGAGAGAGGGACTGAGAGACACTGGTCAGTGTACAGATATCCCCTGAGAGAGAGGGACTGAGAGACACCGGTTAGTGTACAGATATCCCTGAGAGAGAGGGACTGAGAGACACCGGTCAGTGTACAGATATCCCTGAGAGAGAGGGACTGAGAGACACCGGTCAGTGTACAGATATTCCCCTGAGAGAGAAGGACTGAGAGACACCGGTCAGTGTCCAGATATCCCTGAGAGAGAGGGACTGAGATACACCGGTCAGTATACAGATATCCCTGAGAGAGAGGGACTGTGAGACACCAGTCAGTGTCCAAATATCCCCAGAGAGAGAGGCACTGAGAGACACCGGTCAGTATACAGATATCCCTGAGAGACAGGGACGGAGAGACACCGGTCAGTGTACAGATATCCCTGTGAGAGAGAGGGACTGAGAGACACTGGTCAGTTTACAGATATCCCTGAGAGACAGGGACGGAGAGACACCGGTCAGTTTACAGATATCCCCTGAGGGAGAGGGACTGAGAGACACCGGTCAGTGTACAGATATCGAGGGATAGAGAGACACCGGTCAGTGTCCAGATATCCCTGAGAGAGAGGGACTGAGAGACACCGGTCAGTGTACAGATATCCCCTGAGAGAGAGGGACTGAGAGACACCGGTCAGTGTACAGATATCCCCTGAGAGAGAGGGACTGAGAGACACTGGTCAGTTTACAGATATCTCCCTGAGAGAGAGGGACTGAGAGACTCTGGTCAGTATACAGATATCCCCTGAGAGAGAGAGGGACTGAGAGACACCGGTCACTGTACAGATATCCCTGAGAGAGAGGGCCTGAGAGACACCGGTCACTGTACAGATATCCCTGAGAGAGAGGGACTGAGAGACACCGGTCAGTGTACAAATATACCCTGAGAGAGAGGGACTGAGTGACACCGGTCATTGTAGAGATATCTCCTGAGAGAGAGGGGCTGAGAGACACTGGTCAGTGTACAGATATCTCCTGACAGAGAGGGACTGAGAAACACTGGTCAGTGTACAGATATCCCCTGAGAGAGAGGGATTGAGAGACACCGGTCAGTGTACAGATATCCCTGAGAGAGAGGGACTGAGAGACACCGGTCAGTGTACAGATATCCCCTGAGAGTGAGGGACTGAGAAACACCGGTCAGTGTACAGATATCGAGGGACTGAGAGACACCGGTCAGTATACAGATATCCCCTGAGAGTGAGAGGGACTGAGAGACTCCAGTCACTCTACAGGTATCCCTGAGAGAAAGTGACTGAGAGACACCGGTCAGTGTACAAATATCCCCTGAGAGAGAGGGACTGAGAGACACCGGTCAGTGTACAGATATCCCTGAGAGACAGGGACTGAGAGACACCGGTCAGTGTACAGATATCTCCTGAGAGAGAGGGACTGAGAGACACTGGTCAGTATACAGATATCTCCTGAGAGAGAGAGGGACTGAGAGACACTGGTCAGTGTACAGATATCTCCTGAGAGAGAGGGACTGAGAGACACTGGTCAGTGTACAGATATCTCCTGAGAGAGAGGGACTGAGAGACACTGGTCAGTGTACTGATATCCCCTGAGAGAGAGGGACTGAGAGACACCAGTCAGTGTACAGATATCCCTGAGGGAGAGGGACTGAGAGACACCGGTCAGTGTACAGATATCTCCCTGAGAGAGAGGGACTGAGAGACACCGGTCAGTGCCCAGATATCCCTGAGAGAGAGGGACTGAGAGACACCGGTCAGTGTACAGATATCCCTGAGAGAGAGGGACTGAGATACACCGGTCAGTATACAGATATCCCTGAGAGAGAGAGACTGAGAGACACCAGTCAGTGTACAGATATCCCCTGAGAGAGAGGGACTGAGAGACACCTGTCAGTGTACAGTTATCCCTGAGAGAGAGGGACTGAGAGACACCGGTCAGTGTACAGATATCCCTGAGAGACAGTGACTGAGACACACCGGTCAGTGTACTGATATCTCCCTGAGAGAGAGGGACTGAGAGACACTGGTCAGTGTACAGATATCCCCTGAGAGAGAGGGACTGAGAGACACCGGTCAGTGTACAGTTATCCCTGAGAGAGAGGGACTGAGAGACACCGGTCAGTGTACAGATATCCCTGAGAGAGAGGGAATGAGAGACACCGGTCAGTGTACAAATATCCCCTGAGAGAGAGGGACTGAGTGACACCGGTCATTGTACAGATATCTCCTGAGAGAGAGGGACTGAGAGACACCGGTCAGTGTAGAGAAATCCCCTGAGAGAGAGGGACTGAGAGACACTGGTCAGTGTACAGATATCCCCTGAGAGAGAGGGACTGAGAGACACCAGTCAGGTAACAGATATCCCCTGAGAGAGAGGGACTGAGAGACACCGGTCACTGTACAGATATCTCCCTGAGAGAGAGGGACTGAGAGACACCGGTCAGTGCCCAGATATCCCTGAGAGAGAGGGACCGAGAAACACTGGTCAGTGTACAGATATCCCCTGCGAGAGAGAGACTGCAGAGACACTGGTCAGTGTACAGATATCCCCTGAGAGAGAGGGCCTCAGAGACACCGGTCAGTATACAGATATACCCTGAGAGAGAGAGGGACTGAGAGACACCGGTCACTGTACAGATATCCCTGAGAGAGAGGGAATGAGAGACACCGGTCAGTGTACAAATATCCCCTGAGAGAGAGGGACTGAGTGACACCGGTCATTGTACAGATATCTCCTGACAGAGAGGGACTGAGAGACACCGGTCAGTGTGGAGAAATCCCCTGAGAGAGAGAGACTGAGAGATACCGGTCAGTGTACAGATATCCCTGACAGACAGGGACTGAGACACACCGGTCAGTGTACTGATATCTCCCTGAGAGATAGGGACTGAGAGACACCGGTCAGTGCACAGATATCCCCTGAGAGAGAGGGACTGAGAGACACTGGTCAGTGTACAGATATCTCCCTGAGAGAGAGGGACTGAGAGACACTGGTCAGTGTACAGATATCTCCTGAGAGAGAGGGACTGAGAGACACTGGTCAGTGTACAGTTATCTCCTGAGAGAGAGGGACTGAGAAACACCGGTCAGTATACAGATATCTCCCTGAGAGGGAGGGACTGAGAGACACCGGTCAGTATACAGATATCTCCCTGAGAGAGAGGGACTGAGAGACACTGGTCAGTATACAGATATACCCTGAGAGAGAGAGGGACTGAGAGACACTGGTCACTGTACAGATATCCCTGAGAGAGAGGGAATGAGAGACACCGGTCAGTGTACAAATATCCCCTGAGAGAGAGGGACTGAGTGACACCGGTCATTGTACAGATATCTCCTGAGAGAGAGGGACTGAGAGACACCAGTCAGTGTAGAGAAATCCCCTGAGAGAGAGGGACTGAGAGACACTGGTCAGTGTACAGATATCCCCTGAGAGAGAGGGACTGAGAGACACCGGTCAGGTAACAGATATCCCCTGAGAGAGAGGGACTGAGAGACACCGGTCACTGTACAGATATCTCCTGAGAGAGAGGGACTGAGAGACACTGGTCAGTATACAGATATCCCCTGAGAGAGAGAGGGACTGAGAGACACCAGTCAGTGTACAGATATCCCCCTGTGAGAGAGGGACTGAGAGACACTGGTCAGTGTACAGATATCCCCTGAGAGAGAGGGACTGAGAGAACCGGTCAGTATACAGATATCTCCCTGAGAGAGAGGGATTGAGAGACACCGGTCAGTGTACAGATATCCCTGAGAGAGAGGAACTGAGAGACACCGGTCAGTATACAGATATCTCCCTGAGAGAGAGGGACTGAGGGACACCGGTCAATGTACAGATATCCCTGAGAGAGAGGAACTGAGAGACACCGGTCAGTATACAGATATCTCCCTGAGAGAGAGGGACTGAGGGACACCGGTCAATGTACAGATATCCCGTGAGAGAGAGGGACTGAGAGACACCGGTCAGTATACAGTTCTCTCCCTGAGAGAGAGGGACTGAGAGACACCGGTCAGTATACAGATATCTCCCTGAGAGGGAGGGACTGAGAGACACCGGTCAGTATACAGATATCTCCCTGAGAGAGAGGGACTGAGAGACACTGGTCAGTATACAGATATCTCCCTGAGAGGGAGGGACTGAGAGACACCGGTCAGTATACAGATATCCCCTGAGAGAGAGGGACTGAGAGACACCGGTTAGTGTACAGATATCCCGGAGAGAGGGGGACTGAGAGACGCCAGTAGTGTACAGATATCCCCCTGTGAGAGAGGGACTGAGAGACACCGGTCAGTATACAGATATCTCCCTGAGAGAGAGGGACTAAGAGACACCGGTCATTGTACAGACATCTCCTGAGAGAAAGGGACTGAGAGACACCGGTCAGTGTACAGAAATCCCCTGAGAGAGAGGGACTGAGAGAGACCGGTCAGTATACATTTCTCTCTCTGAGAGAGAGGGACTGAGAGACACCGGTCAGTGTACAGATATCCCCTTAGAGGGAGGGACTGAGAGACACCGGTCAGTGTACAGATATCCCCTGAGAGAGAGAGACTGCAGAGACACCGGTCAGTTTACAGATATCCCCTGAGAGAGAGGGACTGAGAGACACTGGTCAGTGTACAGATATCCCTCTGAGAGAGAGGGACTGAGAGACACCTGTCATTGTACATATATCCCTGAGAGAGGGGGACTGAGAGACACCGGTTAGTGCACAGACATCCATGAGGTGGAGGGAGTCAGAGATACTGGTCAGTGTACAGATATCCCCTGAGAGAGAGGGACTGGGAGACACCGGTCTGTGTACAGATCTCCCCTGATAGAGGGAATCAGAGATACTGGTCAGTGTACAGATATCCCCTGAGAGAGAGGGACTGGGAGACACCGGTCTGTGTACAGATCTCCCCTGATAGAGAGGGACTGAGAGACACCGGTCAGTGTACAGATATCCCTGAGAGAGAGGGACTGAGAGACACCGGTCAGCGTACAGATATCGAGGGATTGAGAGACACCGGTCAGTGTCCAGATATCCACTGAGAGAGAGGGACTGAGAAACACTGGTCAGTATACAGATATCCCCCTGAGAGAGATGGACTGAGAGACACCGGTCAGTGTACAGATATCCACTGAGAGAGAGGGACTGAGAAACACTGGTCAGTATACAGATATCCCCTGTGAGAGAGGGACTGAGAGACACCGTTCAGTGTACAGATATCCCCTGAGAAAGAGGGACTGAGAGACACCGGTCATTCTACATATATCCCTGAGAGAGAGGGACTGAGAGACACCGTTCAGTGTACAGATATCCCCTGAGAGAGAGGGACTGAGAGACACCGGTCAGGTAACAGATATCCCCTGAGAGAGAGGGACTGAGAGACACCGGTCACTGTACAGATATCTCCTGAGAGAGAGGGACTGAGAGACACTGGTCAGTATACAGATATCCCCTGAGAGAGAGAGGGACTGAGAGACACCAGTCAGTGTACAGATATCCCCCTGTGAGAGAGGGACTGAGAGACACTGGTCAGTGTACAGATATCCCCTGAGAGAGAGGGACTGAGAGAACCGGTCAGTATACAGATATCTCCCTGAGAGAGAGGGATTGAGAGACACCGGTCAGTGTACAGATATCCCTGAGAGAGAGGAACTGAGAGACACCGGTCAGTATACAGATATCTCCCTGAGAGAGAGGGACTGAGGGACACCGGTCAATGTACAGATATCCCTGAGAGAGAGGAACTGAGAGACACCGGTCAGTATACAGATATCTCCCTGAGAGAGAGGGACTGAGGGACACCGGTCAATGTACAGATATCCCGTGAGAGAGAGGGACTGAGAGACACCGGTCAGTATACAGTTCTCTCCCTGAGAGAGAGGGACTGAGAGACACCGGTCAGTATACAGATATCTCCCTGAGAGGGAGGGACTGAGAGACACCGGTCAGTATACAGATATCTCCCTGAGAGAGAGGGACTGAGAGACACTGGTCAGTATACAGATATCTCCCTGAGAGGGAGGGACTGAGAGACACCGGTCAGTATACAGATATCCCCTGAGAGAGAGGGACTGAGAGACACCGGTTAGTGTACAGATATCCCGGAGAGAGGGGGACTGAGAGACGCCAGTAGTGTACAGATATCCCCCTGTGAGAGAGGGACTGAGAGACACCGGTCAGTATACAGATATCTCCCTGAGAGAGAGGGACTAAGAGACACCGGTCATTGTACAGACATCTCCTGAGAGAAAGGGACTGAGAGACACCGGTCAGTGTACAGAAATCCCCTGAGAGAGAGGGACTGAGAGAGACCGGTCAGTATACATTTCTCTCTCTGAGAGAGAGGGACTGAGAGACACCGGTCAGTGTACAGATATCCCCTTAGAGGGAGGGACTGAGAGACACCGGTCAGTGTACAGATATCCCCTGAGAGAGAGAGACTGCAGAGACACCGGTCAGTTTACAGATATCCCCTGAGAGAGAGGGACTGAGAGACACTGGTCAGTGTACAGATATCCCTCTGAGAGAGAGGGACTGAGAGACACCTGTCATTGTACATATATCCCTGAGAGAGGGGGACTGAGAGACACCGGTTAGTGCACAGACATCCATGAGGTGGAGGGAGTCAGAGATACTGGTCAGTGTACAGATATCCCCTGAGAGAGAGGGACTGGGAGACACCGGTCTGTGTACAGATCTCCCCTGATAGAGGGAATCAGAGATACTGGTCAGTGTACAGATATCCCCTGAGAGAGAGGGACTGGGAGACACCGGTCTGTGTACAGATCTCCCCTGATAGAGAGGGACTGAGAGACACCGGTCAGTGTACAGATATCCCTGAGAGAGAGGGACTGAGAGACACCGGTCAGCGTACAGATATCGAGGGATTGAGAGACACCGGTCAGTGTCCAGATATCCACTGAGAGAGAGGGACTGAGAAACACTGGTCAGTATACAGATATCCCCCTGAGAGAGATGGACTGAGAGACACCGGTCAGTGTACAGATATCCACTGAGAGAGAGGGACTGAGAAACACTGGTCAGTATACAGATATCCCCTGTGAGAGAGGGACTGAGAGACACCGTTCAGTGTACAGATATCCCCTGAGAAAGAGGGACTGAGAGACACCGGTCATTCTACATATATCCCTGAGAGAGAGGGACTGAGAGACACCGTTCAGTGTACAGATATCCCCTGAGAGAGAGGGACTGAGAGACACCGGTCAGTGTACAGATATCCCTGAGAGACAGGGACTGAGAGACACCGGTCAGTGCACAGATATCCCCTGAGAGAGAGGGACTGAGAGACACTGGTCAGTGTACAGATATCTCCCTGAGAGAGAGGGACTGAGAGACACTGGTCAGTGTACAGATATCTCCTGAGAGAGAGGGACTGAGAGACACTGGTCAGTGTACAGTTATCTCCTGAGAGAGAGGGACTGAGAAACACCGGTCAGTATACAGATATCTCCCTGAGAGGGAGGGACTGAGAGACACCGGTCAGTATACAGATATCTCCCTGAGAGAGAGGGACTGAGAGACACTGGTCAGTATACAGATATACCCTGAGAGAGAGAGGGACTGAGAGACACTGGTCACTGTACAGATATCCCTGAGAGAGAGGGAATGAGAGACACCGGTCAGTGTACAAATATCCCCTGAGAGAGAGGGACTGAGTGACACCGGTCATTGTACAGATATCTCCTGAGAGAGAGGGACTGAGAGACACCAGTCAGTGTAGAGAAATCCCCTGAGAGAGAGGGACTGAGAGACACTGGTCAGTGTACAGATATCCCCTGAGAGAGAGGGACTGAGAGACACCGGTCAGGTAACAGATATCCCCTGAGAGAGAGGGACTGAGAGACACCGGTCACTGTACAGATATCTCCTGAGAGAGAGGGACTGAGAGACACTGGTCAGTATACAGATATCCCCTGAGAGAGAGAGGGACTGAGAGACACCAGTCAGTGTACAGATATCCCCCTGTGAGAGAGGGACTGAGAGACACTGGTCAGTGTACAGATATCCCCTGAGAGAGAGGGACTGAGAGAACCGGTCAGTATACAGATATCTCCCTGAGAGAGAGGGATTGAGAGACACCGGTCAGTGTACAGATATCCCTGAGAGAGAGGAACTGAGAGACACCGGTCAGTATACAGATATCTCCCTGAGAGAGAGGGACTGAGGGACACCGGTCAATGTACAGATATCCCGTGAGAGAGAGGGACTGAGAGACACCGGTCAGTATACAGTTCTCTCCCTGAGAGAGAGGGACTGAGAGACACCGGTCAGTATACAGATATCTCCCTGAGAGGGAGGGACTGAGAGACACCGGTCAGTATACAGATATCTCCCTGAGAGAGAGGGACTGAGAGACACTGGTCAGTATACAGATATCTCCCTGAGAGGGAGGGACTGAGAGACACCGGTCAGTATACAGATATCCCCTGAGAGAGAGGGACTGAGAGACACCGGTTAGTGTACAGATATCCCGGAGAGAGGGGGACTGAGAGACGCCAGTAGTGTACAGATATCCCCCTGTGAGAGAGGGACTGAGAGACACCGGTCAGTATACAGATATCTCCCTGAGAGAGAGGGACTAAGAGACACCGGTCATTGTACAGACATCTCCTGAGAGAAAGGGACTGAGAGACACCGGTCAGTGTACAGAAATCCCCTGAGAGAGAGGGACTGAGAGAGACCGGTCAGTATACATTTCTCTCTCTGAGAGAGAGGGACTGAGAGACACCGGTCAGTGTACAGATATCCCCTTAGAGGGAGGGACTGAGAGACACCGGTCAGTGTACAGATATCCCCTGAGAGAGAGAGACTGCAGAGACACCGGTCAGTTTACAGATATCCCCTGAGAGAGAGGGACTGAGAGACACTGGTCAGTGTACAGATATCCCTCTGAGAGAGAGGGACTGAGAGACACCTGTCATTGTACATATATCCCTGAGAGAGGGGGACTGAGAGACACCGGTCAGTGCACAGACATCCATGAGGTGGAGGGAGTCAGAGATACTGGTCAGTGTACAGATATCCCCTGAGAGAGAGGGACTGGGAGACACCGGTCTGTGTACAGATCTCCCCTGATAGAGGGAATCAGAGATACTGGTCAGTGTACAGATATCCCCTGAGAGAGAGGGACTGGGAGACACCGGTCTGTGTACAGATCTCCCCTGATAGAGAGGGACTGAGAGACACCGGTCAGTGTACAGATATCCCTGAGAGAGAGGGACTGAGAGACACCGGTCAGCGTACAGATATCGAGGGATTGAGAGACACCGGTCAGTGTCCAGATATCCACTGAGAGAGAGGGACTGAGAAACACTGGTCAGTATACAGATATCCCCCTGAGAGAGATGGACTGAGAGACACCGGTCAGTGTACAGATATCCACTGAGAGAGAGGGACTGAGAAACACTGGTCAGTATACAGATATCCCCTGTGAGAGAGGGACTGAGAGACACCGTTCAGTGTACAGATATCCCCTGAGAAAGAGGGACTGAGAGACACCGGTCATTCTACATATATCCCTGAGAGAGAGGGACTGAGAGACACCGTTCAGTGTACAGATATCCCCTGAGAGAGAGGGACTGAGAGACACCGGTCAGTGTACAGATATCCCTGAGAGACAGGGACTGAGAGACACCGGTCAGTGTACGGATATCTCCCTGAGAGAGCGGGACTGAGAGACACTGGTCAGTGTACAGATATCCCTATGAGAGAGGGAGTGAGAGACACCGGTCAGTGAACAGATATCCCTGAGAGAGAGGGACTGAGAGACACCGGTCACTGTACAGATATCCCCTGAGAGAGAGGGACTGAGAGTCACTGGTCAGTGTACAGATATCCCTGAGAGAGAGGGACTGAGAGACACCGGTCAGTGCACAGATATCCCCTGAGAGAGAGGGACTGAGAGACACCAGTCAGTGTACAGATATCCCCCTGTGAGAGAGGGACTGAGAGACACTGGTCAGTGTACAGATATCCCCTGAGAGAGAGGGACTGAGAGAACCGGTCAGTGTACAGATATCCCTGAGAGAGAGGGACTGAGAGACACTTGTCAGTGTACAGATATCCCTGAGAGACAGGGACTAAGAGACACCGGTCAGTGTACAGATATCTCCCTGAGAGAGAGGGACTGAGAGAAACTGGTCAGTGTACAGATATCCCTGTGAGAGAGGGACTGAGAGACACTGGTCAGTGTACAGATATCTCCTGAGAGAGAGGGACTGAGTGACACCAGTCAGTGTACAGATATCCCCCAGAGAGAGAGGGACTGAGAGACACCGGTCAGTATACAGATATTCCCTGAGAGAGAGGGACTGAGAGAAACCGGTCAGTGTACAGATATCCCTGAGAGAGAGGGACTGAGAGACACCGGTCAGTGTACAGAAATCCCCTGAGAGAGAGGGACTGAGAGACACCGGTCAGTGTACAGATATCCCCTGAGAGAGAGGAACTGAGAGAGACCGGTCAGTGTACAGTTTTCTCCCTGAGAGAGTGGGACTGAGAGACACCGGTCAGTGTACAGATATCCCATGAGAGAGAGGGACTGACAGACACCGGTCAGTGTACAGATATCCCTTAGAGGGAGGGAATGAGAGACACTTGTCAGTGTACAGGTATCCCCTGAGAGAGAGGGACTGAGAGACACCGGTCAGTGTAGAGATATCTCCCTGAGAGAGAGGGACTAGGAGACACCGGTCAGTATACAGATATCCCTGAGAGAGAGGGACTGAGAGACACCGATTAGTGTACAGATATCCCGGAGAGAGAGGGACTGAGAGACACTGGTCAGTGGACAGATATCCCCTGAGAGAGAGGGACTGAGAGACACCGGTCAGTGTAGAGATATCCCTGAGAGAGAGGGACTGAGAGACACTGTTGAGAGTGCAGATATCCCCTGATAGAGAGGGACTGAGAGACACCGGTCAGTGTACAGATATTCCTGAGAGAGAGGGACTGAGAGACACCGGTCAGTGTACAGATATCCCCTGAGAGAGAGGGACTGACAGACACTGGTCAGTGTACAGACATCCATGAGAGAGAGGGAATCAGAGATACTGGTCAGTGTAAGATATCCCCTGAGAGAGAGGGACTGGGAGACACCGGTCAGTGTACAGATCTCCCCTGAGATAGAGGGACTGAGAGACACCGGTCAGTGTACAGATATCCCCTGAGAGAGAGGGACTGAGAGACACTGGTCAGTTTACAGATATCCCTGAGAGAGAGGGAATGAGAGACACCGGTCAGTGTACAAATATCCCCTGAGAGAGAGGGACTGAGTGACAGCGGTCATTGTACAGATATCTCCTGAGAGAGAGGGACTGAGAGACACCGGTCAGTGTAGAGAAATCTCCTGAGAGAGAGGGACTGAGAGACACCGGTCAGGTAACAGATATCCCCTGAGAGAGAGGGACTGAGAGACACCGGTCACTGTACAGATATCTCCTGAGAGAGAGGGACTGAGAGACACTGGTCAGTATACAGATATCCCCTGAGAGAGAGAGGGACTGAGAGACAGCGGTCAGTGTACAGATATCTCCCTGAGGGAGAGGGACTGAGAGACACCGGTCAGTGTACAGATATCCCCTGAGAGGGAGGGACTGAGAGACACTGGTTAGTGTACAGATATCCCTGAGAGAGAGGGACTGAGAGACACCGGTCAGTGTACAGATATCCCTGAGAGAGAGGGACTGAGAGACACCGGTCAGTGTACAGATATTCCCCTGAGAGAGAAGGACTGAGAGACACCGGTCAGTGTCCAGATATCCCTGAGAGAGAGGGACTGAGATACACCGGTCAGTATACAGATATCCCTGAGAGAGAGGGACTGTGAGACACCAGTCAGTGTCCAAATATCCCCAGAGAGAGAGGCACTGAGAGACACCGGTCAGTGTACAGATATCCCTGAGAGACAGGGACGGAGAGACACCGGTCAGTGTACAGATATCCCTGTGAGAGAGAGGGACTGAGAGACACTGGTCAGTTTACAGATATCCCTGAGAGACAGGGACGGAGAGACACCGGTCAGTTTACAGATATCCCCTGAGGGAGAGGGACTGAGAGACACCGGTCAGTGTACAGATATCGAGGGATAGAGAGACACCGGTCAGTGTCCAGATATCCCTGAGAGAGAGGGACTGAGAGACACCGGTCAGTGTACAGATATCCCCTGAGAGAGAGGGACTGAGAGACACTGGTCAGTTTACAGATATCTCCCTGAGAGAGAGGGACTGAGAGACTCTGGTCAGTATACAGATATCCCCTGAGAGAGAGAGGGACTGAGAGACACCGGTCACTGTACAGATATCCCTGAGAGAGAGGGCCTGAGAGACACCGGTCACTGTACAGATATCCCTGAGAGAGAGGGACTGAGAGACACCGGTCAGTGTACAAATATACCCTGAGAGAGAGGGACTGAGTGACACCGGTCATTGTAGAGATATCTCCTGAGAGAGAGGGGCTGAGAGACACTGGTCAGTGTACAGATATCTCCTGACAGAGAGGGACTGAGAAACACTGGTCAGTGTACAGATATCCCCTGAGAGAGAGAGGAACTGAGAGACACCAGTCAGTGTACAGATATCCCCCTGTGAGAGAGGGACTGAGAGACACTGGTCAGTGTACAGATATCCCCTGAGAGAGAGGGACTGAGAGAACCGGTCAGTGTACAGATATCCCTGAGAGAGAGGGACTGAGAGACACTTGTCAGTGTACAGATATCCCTGAGAGACAGGGACTAAGAGACACCGGTCAGTGTACAGATATCTCCCTGAGAGAGAGGGACTGAGAGAAACTGGTCAGTGTACAGATATCCCTGTGAGAGAGGGACTGAGAGACACTGGTCAGTGTACAGATATCTCCTGAGAGAGAGGGACTGAGTGACACCGGACAGTGTACAGATATCCCCCAGAGAGAGAGGGACTGAGAGACACCGGTCAGTATACAGATATTCCCTGAGAGAGAGGGACTGAGAGAAACCGGTCAGTGTACAGATATCCCTGAGAGAGAGGGACTGAGAGACACCGGTCAGTGTACAGAAATCCCCTGAGAGAGAGGGACTGAGAGACACCGGTCAGTGTACAGATATCCCCTGAGAGAGAGGAACTGAGAGAGACCGGTCAGTGTACAGTTTTCTCCCTGAGAGAGTGGGACTGAGAGACACCGGTCAGTGTACAGATATCCCCTGAGAGAGAGGGACTGACAGACACCGGTCAGTGTACAGATATCCCTTAGAGGGAGGGAATGAGAGACACTTGTCAGTGTACAGGTATCCCCTGAGAGAGAGGGACTGAGAGACACCGGTCAGTGTAGAGATATCTCCCTGAGAGAGAGGGACTAGGAGACACCGGTCAGTATACAGATATCCCTGAGAGAGAGGGACTGAGAGACACCGATTAGTGTACAGATATCCCGGAGAGAGAGGGACTGAGAGACACTGGTCAGTGGACAGATATCCCCTGAGAGAGAGGGACTGAGAGACACCGGTCAGTGTAGAGATATCCCTGAGAGAGAGGGACTGAGAGACACTGTTGAGAGTGCAGATATCCCCTGATAGAGAGGGACTGAGAGACACCGGTCAGTGTACAGATATTCCTGAGAGAGAGGGACTGAGAGACACCGGTCAGTGTACAGATATCCCCTGAGAGAGAGGGACTGACAGACACTGGTCAGTGTACAGACATCCATGAGAGAGAGGGAATCAGAGATACTGGTCAGTGTAAGATATCCCCTGAGAGAGAGGGACTGGGAGACACCGGTCAGTGTACAGATCTCCCCTGAGATAGAGGGACTGAGAGACACCGGTCAGTGTACAGATATCCCCTGAGAGAGAGGGACTGAGAGACACTGGTCAGTTTACAGATATCCCTGAGAGAGAGGGAATGAGAGACACCGGTCAGTGTACAAATATCCCCTGAGAGAGAGGGACTGAGTGACAGCGGTCATTGTACAGATATCTCCTGAGAGAGAGGGACTGAGAGACACCGGTCAGTGTAGAGAAATCTCCTGAGAGAGAGGGACTGAGAGACACCGGTCAGGTAACAGATATCCCCTGAGAGAGAGGGACTGAGAGACACCGGTCACTGTACAGATATCTCCTGAGAGAGAGGGACTGAGAGACACTGGTCAGTATACAGATATCTCCCTGAGGGAGAGGGACTGAGAGACACCGGTCAGTGTACAGATATCCCCTGAGAGGGAGGGACTGAGAGACACTGGTCAGTGTACAGATATCCCCTGAGAGAGAGGGACTGAGAGACACCGGTCAGTGTACAGATATCTCCTGAGAGAGAGGGACTGAGAGACACTGGTCAGTGTACAGATATCCCCTGAGAGAGAGGGACTGAGAGACACCGGTTAGTGTACAGATATCCCTGAGAGAGAGGGACTGAGAGACACCGGTCAGTGTACAGATATCCCTGAGAGAGAGGGACTGAGAGACACCGGTCAGTGTACAGATATTCCCCTGAGAGAGAAGGACTGAGAGACACCGGTCAGTGTCCAGATATCCCTGAGAGAGAGGGACTGAGATACACCGGTCAGTATACAGATATCCCTGAGAGAGAGGGACTGTGAGACACCAGTCAGTGTCCAAATATCCCCAGAGAGAGAGGCACTGAGAGACACCGGTCAGTATACAGATATCCCTGAGAGACAGGGACGGAGAGACACCGGTCAGTGTACAGATATCCCTGTGAGAGAGAGGGACTGAGAGACACTGGTCAGTTTACAGATATCCCTGAGAGACAGGGACGGAGAGACACCGGTCAGTTTACAGATATCCCCTGAGGGAGAGGGACTGAGAGACACCGGTCAGTGTACAGATATCGAGGGATAGAGAGACACCGGTCAGTGTCCAGATATCCCTGAGAGAGAGGGACTGAGAGACACCGGTCAGTGTACAGATATCCCCTGAGAGAGAGGGACTGAGAGACACTGGTCAGTTTACAGATATCTCCCTGAGAGAGAGGGACTGAGAGACTCTGGTCAGTATACAGATATCCCCTGAGAGAGAGAGGGACTGAGAGACACCGGTCACTGTACAGATATCCCTGAGAGAGAGGGCCTGAGAGACACCGGTCACTGTACAGATATCCCTGAGAGAGAGGGACTGAGAGACACCGGTCAGTGTACAAATATACCCTGAGAGAGAGGGACTGAGTGACACCGGTCATTGTAGAGATATCTCCTGAGAGAGAGGGGCTGAGAGACACTGGTCAGTGTACAGATATCTCCTGACAGAGAGGGACTGAGAAACACTGGTCAGTGTACAGATATCCCCTGAGAGAGAGGGATTGAGAGACACCGGTCAGTGTACAGATATCCCTGAGAGAGAGGGACTGAGAGACACCGGTCAGTGTACAGATATCCCCTGAGAGTGAGGGACTGAGAAACACCGGTCAGTGTACAGATATCGAGGGACTGAGAGACACCGGTCAGTATACAGATATCCCCTGAGAGTGAGAGGGACTGAGAGACTCCAGTCACTCTACAGGTATCCCTG